>NC_039259.1:26378213-26443213 GCF_003368295.1 Carassius auratus | reverse complement strand
CACGATGGCGATCTCACGGTGGTTTCTGCTCGGTGCGATTGTAAATTGGTCTACGAGGGCAAAGTGAGCCGCGTCTCGGGCTTATGCAACACACTGCAATGAAGGAGATCTTCAGATATACCTGACTGTTATATAAACACTTCAGCAACCTGTCAACCTGTGCATTTCACCAGAAAACACTGTTTCTGTTTATTAAGCACGATACTTGACTTTTCTTTGTAATTGTGAAAATGAATAGCAATTTCTGAGTTAAAATTGTTTCTTCACCAATATACTTGCTCTTTCAGTGCCAGAGTTGCCTTGAAAATTAATTGGTTCCAAATGAATAGCAAAATAAGTAGGTTTTATTGAAAAAAAAAGAAAGAAATAAAAGAGATGGTGAATTCAGAAGGATTTAAATCCAAAAATATTACTTATTTGCCTCGAAAATGCATTTTGTATTTTATTATTTTTTTTTGGACATTAAAATATAATTATTTTGCTGTTTTTCGTTTGCGAACCTCGATCTAAAACCTTTCTCAGAAACATTTGGAAATCTTATGAAGTCAGATTCTGACTGAATTTACGTCTCTCATGATGATCTTAAAAACCTTGTCATCTTCTGCTTAAATGCTTCAAAATGAATTCTGTAGACTTATAAATCATAAACTACTTCAGCAAACTCAAACTAGTTAGCGTGTTTTGGAGCAATTTTGAATGTATTTTACGGCTCTGAAAGTGCATTGAAAAATGCATGTTAAAAAAATGAAAACATATAAAAAAAATATGCATTTTGTAAAGTTTGTGGCTTAAGGAAATGTATTTCTCATATTGAAAATTGTAATTGAAAAAAAAAAGGTTCTTCAAGGGACACAAAACTTAAAATACTTTTTGGCTAAATGTAAATATGTAGATATATTTTATACATTTCTTCACAAAACTGTAATTAATTAGCATATGCTGGAGCGGTTTTGACTGCTAGTGTTTGTTAAAGCGTGTTTTACGGCTCTGAAAGTGCATGTATGTGTTGTTGATGGTGTGTTTTTAGTAACGTCTGACAGCTTTAGAGGGCTGAGTTACGGCGAAGGCTTTTGCTCGTTCTTTACGACTCGTCTGTGAGAGAAACAGATGAGTTATCAGGCTTTCGTCTCTGGAGAGCTGAGCCAGCCAAAATACAGCTGTGTGTGTGTGTGTGTGTGTGTGTCTCCACCCTTAATCCTATTTAGTGAAATTATCTTATCTTCCCTCGCTCAATGGCAGCTCTAGTTTTCTCCACCTAATCCTTCCCAAATCCAATTCTCCTCGGAGCGACTGGAGAGCGTGAGAGTTGCCCATCCATCATCTCCGACATCACTGATCACATGAGTCTGATAACATCATGAGGAGAAGTGTGACATCACACTCAAGAACCCATAGTGTTCTTCAATTAACATCTTAAAACACCTCGATGGGCGAATCTCAAGTTGTTCTGGTACTGCTGTGCAAGTCAAAATAGACCAAGAAATGAGCACAAAATAAAATTCCAAATAATAAAAATAATGCAAAATGCCGTTCCAAAGCAAATAAGTAATATTTTTGGCTTTTAATTCTTTTAAATTTGGCTGTCTTTCAGAGCCACACAGATTCCAAATCAATAACAAAATAAACAATATAGAAAATATATAAATTGCCAATAACTTCATAAAGAATTGCAACATAATGAGGTTTAAGTTGTGAAAATTGCTAAATATTTTTCACAAAATACAAAGTACTAGCCCTCTATTTTGAGTTATTTTTATTATTTAAAAATGTAGTTTTTTATTATAAAATACTTATTTTATTATTATTTATAATTATTAAGAATTTAATTAAAATTTTGTATTATTATAAAAAATATGTAAAATACCATTTCATGGACAATAATAATTTTTTTTGCATTTAATTCTTGTCATTCATTTGCCTTTTTTCTTATCAAAAGTTCACAGCCACAAATCAGATTCTATATGAATAACAAAATAAGTATAACGTGTTTTAATTCATTTATTTGTTTCCCTAAAAATATAATAATATTATAAATACCAGAACATATATATACCACAACATTTATGTTAAGCTGTCTGCTCTGTTTGAGATCGCGTGGCTCCATGCATCAGGAGCAGACAGCGTTTGTTGTGGAAATACTGTCATGTTCATGTTCTGCTGTCTGGATTGACTGTGTTTACTCCACTGTTACATCACTGCATCGTCCTCACGCCATCCACACGCTCAGCTGCTCACCGATATCACACCAGTGTCATGAGATGTGATAGTGTCTCATGCATCAAAATATATACCCGTTTAATAAACCTTCAAATAACAAAAACACTATTTACATTACCACATTTACTTAAAGGTGCACGAAAATGCGTTTATTATATTAAAAAACATTGAGTAAATTAGATGTACCGTAAACTTTTGGGTTTAGGTAAATAACAAAAATTTATTGAAAGTATGCTACCAATAGGTTTTTAATAATAAATGTATATATTTGTATAATCTTAATAAATATATATATACAGTTGTGTATATAGACTTGCTGTTAAATTATTATATTTCTGGAAAGCATCTTGTATATTGATGATATTTTTAGTGAATAAAGAAGTTAAAAAAAGAAATGTATTTTAAAATATATATGAAAATATATTATTTGCTATAATGATAATATAAAAGTCATTTTTTAAATAAAAGAATCCTTATTAGCAATATACGGTATATTGGCCTTTTTTGCATAATTTTAAATATTTTTTTTTTTTAAAAATATATATATATATTGGCCTTTTTTTTAATGATTTGAAAAGAAAAATTTCAAAAATATTTGAAATTTGTTGTTTTATCATAATATAATGTTTAAAAATTCCCATTAGCCATATATTTTATAATTTTTTCCAAAATCTGAAATATATTTTAAATGTTGAATGCATCAACGGCCTGTACTTCACCCCAAAAACAAAGAAAATAAGAATTAGCATTTTAAGATAATTTTGCATTTTGAAACTATTTTAACGCCATACTCGTCAACATTTGAAGTGGATCAAAAAAGTGGTCCTTAGACAAGAATTTAGATTTTTTTTAGGTTTAAGAAACAACTTTGATGAAAGGTTTCGATCCTCTTCAAATGTTCACTACTGTACATGTATCCTGTAAGTCTCAGTGGTGTGATGTGTTGTTATTTTGCAGCACCACAGAAACCAAAGGAACCAGGATCCTCTGTTGTGGCGTGTGGCGGTGGCGTTCTACACGCTTTTATTTGGAAGAGAGGCCAACGCAAGAGCAGATCGCAGGTGAAGCGCCTCCCAAACACTGCCATCCGTGTCCCAGTCCTCTTCACGGAGCACAGCGTTTAACAGCACTGTCTGGAATCTAACACGGTTTTTTTGGGGAAAACCAGAGACTGGAATGAAGACGTCTCCGCAGGACGGGGCAGTTTTTATCATCATCTTTCCCCATGAAGATGCCATGATGTTTTTTAGATTCTACCAGGAATATTTTCATAAACACGTCGAGGTGTTTTGTACAGGATGCGGTTTCATTTTCTTTGCACTTCCACACGTGTGTATCCGAATGACCTCCTCGAGTCTTGGGAACGCCTTACTGTCCCACGCCACCCATAAACGGAAGATTAGGACGGGATTCTCCTTCAGAAATCTCCCAAGACGTCCAGCAGCTTGACAAATCTCCAAAGAGGCTGTCTCTCAGAACGAAAGCTTTTTGCACCTCAGTTTTCATGATGTTTTTACGTTTTTTATTACATAAGTGTTGGAGTTTTTTTTATTGTTCTTCCTATTGTTTGGTTTGAAATCTAGTCAGAAGGCGAGGATGATCTTTGAAGAGGGTTTGATGAAGTCCGTGATGAGTTGATGTACTGCTGTTATTGAGATGTCTTTATATTTCATTTGATTTGAGTTTTGACGCAACAGCATGAAATATTACTGGATTGCTTTTGTTTGCTCCAATATCATTTGTGTATGATCCCGAGGGAAGCAAAGGTAGAGGAAAACCATTATCAGGTCTTAAAAATTCACCGGATTTTGAAAAACATTAGAAATAAACTTGCAAAAATTTTGATATTAAGTCTCACTCAGGTACTTAAAGAGACATTAAAGTTCATCCAAAAATTTTAGTTCTGGCATCACTTACTCTGATTTGCCCTAATAAAGTTGTTTCATGATTAACTTCCATAGTATGGGGAAAAATGATAGGATGGAAGTCAGTGGACTTTTTGGTTACCAAAATATTTTATCATAATATTTCTGTTATCATTTATTCACCCTCAATTTGTTCCAAAACCTGTATGAGTTTCTAAACCCCATTGACTTCCATAATATTTTTTTTTTCCGTACTGTGGAGGTCAATTGGTGCCAAAAACTTAGTTAAGAAAATCCTTGAAAATATCTTCTTTTGTGTTCAACAGAAAAATAACAAATCTGCTATAATTTACTCTCCCTCAAGTTGTTCCATGCTGGAACCCATTGATTTCCATCATATGGATAATAAGTCAATGGCTACCGTCACGTGTTGGCTTACCAACATTCTTCAAAATGTCTTCTTTTATGTTTATCAAAAGAAAGAGTCCATTATGACAGAATTTTTCAACTTAATGAAGTTGTTCCATGATGGCACCCATTGACTTCCATAGTATGGATCCATACAATGGGTTCCATCAGCTGTTTGATTATTAATATCCTTCAAAAGGTCTTCTGTTGTGGAATGACGTGTGTGAGTAAATGAAGACCGAACTGTTATTTTTGGATAACCGTCTCTTTAAATCCACAAAGCTTATAATGGCCAATAAATAGAAACCAGTTTTGACATATCATAACATTTCTGTGCCTATAACACGAACAGATCGACCTAAACTGTGTTTACATTCACATACAGCAAACATATCAGGTTCAGCAGCACAAATCTCTTCTCAGAAGTAGTTTTGTTTGTATATATCACCTGAAACTGTTGAAGATAATCCGAGCAATACTGTGTAAATCTGTGAAGTTTTCTCCTCTCAGGACTCTTGGCGCTTTTGATTTTCTGGTTTTATTTGTACTTTTATACCTGATCTCTAAAGTTACAGTGGTGTACATTTCTTTATCTTTTTTGCTTTTTATATATATATATGACCACTACTTTGTACAAGACATAAGGAAGAAATATGTTAAGACTGTAATTATTATATTCAAAGACATTGATGCATTCAATGCTGTTCCTCTGCCTTGTTTTATTTGTATTTTTTTTTTTTTTTTTTTGGTTCATCTTGAAGGAGTGACACATATTTTGTGAGACTTTGGTTTAGATTTATGTTTCCGCTCCCTCTGAAATCATGCAGGTCGTTCATTTCAAATCAGAGATGATTGCAGAACGATCAAATGAAGGAAAACATTTACTCTTTTTAATGACAGCACATCATTTTACTCTTTGAAGACCATACCGATAAAAGTCCTCATTTTTTAGATCCGTTTCAAATGTTGATTCGAAATCCACTTACAATCAGCTCATATTTCACCAGAAAATCAAAAGAAGATACTTATATTTTGTATTGTATTTGTAACAGATTTTTAAGACCATTTAGATTAGTTTTATGCTGTATTTGTAAAGTAAAATTACATTTTCCTTTTGTAATTTTTGCTGTTTTAATTTATGCTTTAAAAATGTTTAATCTATTGTTTTTTTTCTACTTTAGATGGGGAGTAATTTAACATTGATTATTTCATTTAATTTATGATTGAAAATCTACATTTACATAACTTAAATGCAGTAAAGAGCATCAAATTGAATAGAAAAGATGCTTAATTTTCATGAAAAATTATTTTCATGCAATCTTTTTGAATAATTTCATGTAGCAAAATAAAAAAATTTGTAAACTAAATTTTCTGAGTAAAAAAAGAATGTCTTGCAATTTTTCTTTTTTCTTAGAATTGTGTTTATCAAAATTCAGAATTTTTTAATTTCTATTTGAAAAATACATTTTTTTTAATAACTTAATTGTGGTATAAAGCATCAAATTGAATGGAAAAGTACAAATACATTTGCAATTACCTTTTTTAATTATTATTTCACGGCATAAAAAAATATTGTAAATTTAGAATTGTGAGAAAAGGATTGCGGGTATATATATCAAAATGTTGACATCCTGTCTGGCAATTCTGAGTTTTTATTTATTATTATTTTATATTAGAAAAATCTAAATACTCTACATTGTTATTACTTACAGTATTTAGTATTAAATTGAATAAAAAAACATGCTTGTAATGAAAAAATTATTTAAAGAAATTCAAAATCGTGATACTCTTAAAAAATGTAGCTTGAGTTTCTTCATCGAAACTTGTAAGTTTCTTCTGATTTTGAGGTGAAATGTGAGGTTTGCCGTGTTTCCATGACTCTGGTGTTTTCAGGAATGTATCTGGTACATGAGTACGGTACAGGTTCAGTTTCTCAGTAGTTCTCGTCGAGGCGGAGTCCGCGGCTAAACGTGTGTTTCCTGCAGATTGTGAACGCTGAGCCAGCGCCGCATGTTCTCCTGCCGCTCACATATGTGCACTCCTTCACTTTCCTTCATCCTTTTTAATTTATTTTTCTCTTATTTATGTTGTTTCTCTTTTTTGTATATCAGCCCAATGCTACTGTATACATTTTATTGTGCAATTCTTTTCTTTCTATGCCTCGATAATAACATTTTGTTGTGGATTTCTGGTGTTCGTTGTGTTGCTGAAGGAGGATTTGGACTCTCGGTCATAAACATTTTTGGTGTCTCTCAAATCAGTGCCATCAGATGAACGGAGCATGAGAAAGTCAGCGGAGAGATTAAATGAAATCAGGTGAATCCCACAAAAAAACGTACAGGTTGTTTCACTTCAAAAAGTGCTCTAGAAATTATTATTAATTTGAAAATTTTCATGACATAAAAACAGCTCCAAATTCTCGTAACTTTGATGTGAAACATTTGACTTTTAGGTTTGTATGTAATTGTTTCTCTTCTGATTGTGGGCTCAAATTTAAGGAAGCTTGATTCAACTATAGAACTACTTTTTTTTCTGAAAATATATTTTTTTTTCTCAGAATTTAGATTTTTATCAATTCAGACTTTTTTCATGCAATTTGGATTTTGGAAGTTCGCAATTCCAAGTTTTTATCGCGCAATTCTGAGTTTATATCTCACAAGTGACTTTTTTCGCAATTCCAAGTTTTTATCGCGCAATTCTGAGTTTATATCTCACAAGTGACTTTTTTCGCAATTCCAAGTTTTTATCGCGCAATTCTGAGTTTATATCTCACAAGTGACTTTTTTCGCAATTCCAAGTTTTTATCGCGCAATTCTGAGTTTATATCTCACAAGTGACTTTTTTCGCAATTCCATGTTTTTATCGCGCAATTCTGAGTTTATATCTCACAAGTGACTTTTTTTGCAATTCCAAGTTTTTATCGCGCAATTCTTAGTTTATATCTCACAATTGACTTTTTTGCAGTTCTGTGTTTATAGAGATATGAAGTCAGAACACAACGTAAACTAAGAATTCCAAGTAAAAAAGTTGGAATTGTGAGAGAAAATGTCACAATTACATTTTTCTGTTTTTAATTATTCGACAGGGACAAATCTTGAATTGTGCGATATACACTCAGAATTAGGAGAATAAACGTCTGAACTGTGGGATAAAAGTCGCAATTACCGTTTGTATTTTCTTTTTTATTCCTTTGTTTGAAACAAGCTTCCATAGAAAAATGACCTGGATGAGAAACTAAAAATAAATTCTAAAACAGAAACGTGGTTTAATCTTTCCAGTATCTCAAAGATCCGACTCCGAATCATTGCATAAAATTTAAATACTGGAGGTTTTGAAGACATACGCAGTAAATGCAGGATGTTTTGAAGTGCTTTAACTCCGTTTCTCTTTTTTTACATGCACTGGAAAATACTTTGTGTTTCTCTCCAAGTCTCTTTAACATGCCGATCTTTTAAAGTTCGTGAGGAACCAGGAATATGTTTTGGATTCTCTATTTAGTTTTTTGGTATCTAATGATGTATTTTGACTCAAAGGCAAACAAGCACACCGTGCTGCCCAGTATTAACCCTTGATGAACCAATGGTGATTGTTTTCTTGATATTGACTGTTATTGTTGGAGCTCATTGGTTTGGGTTTTTAAAATGGATTTTCTTACTGAATTTTTAGCTTTTTGAAGGCAGATGTTTTTAACTTTGTTAAATGATTTCCAACTATGATCAAGTTCTTTTTAATCTACAGATGGACTTGACACATTCCTTGTCATTCCAAAATGATTTTAATAATTGCATTGAAGACATTTTACCATGTAAGAATCCATTCGGCAGGTTTGACCCCTCCATTTTTCCATCCAGGCCTTCGTATATATCCAACAATTGGTTTCTATTGAAATGATCCCACTGGGAAACTCATTGATTGTTTATCTGAGGTCTCGCTGAAGTCTTGAGGTTCACACACACTCACTGTACACCAAGAAATGAGACCCAGTGATGATGTAGCATGTGTGTAAACATTGACTGTGTGTCTTCGGGACTGTATTGTGCACTTCCTCACCTTGGTTTGGTTTCTCGGATGTTTTTTTTATACAGTATGGAAGTTCTATGTTTTGTTATATAGGCTAGTGCAATATGCTGTACATAAGAGCTTTGCTCTACGAAATACTTTTTTGGTTGTTTTATTGGTACACCTTTTTCAATAAAAACATATTAAAGTATGAATGTCTTTGTTTTGTTATTTTCAAAATTGTGCTTTTGAAATTGTGTTGTTCATGTTTAGGGAGCACAGCTCACTAAAACTAGTACCTTTTCTAATTTTAATACTTTAGGTTTTCAGGACTGAGCTCAGGTACTTTTTTGCTTGTTTTATTTGTGTTTTATGTGAATTTATTGTGTAAAATGTTAATTTGACCCTAATTTCTGAATTCTCCACTTTCAGATTAGTTTTATTTTGGTATTTTGTATTATTTTTTATTTTTTACATTTTAGTTTGTTTTAATAGTCTGTGTGCACTTCTCAAAATGTGTGTGTGTATATATATATATATATATATATATATATATATATATATATATATATATATATATATATATATATATATATATATATATATATAATATATATATGAAGAGTTCATTTGCAAAAACACATAATGCACTCCATTTAATCTCAATCAAACTGCAGTTGGGTTATTTTGATTAGATTTAAAAAAAATTGCTAAAATAATGCAGATAACACAATAAAACACACGATAACAATACAAATATATATCTTATCTGAAATGAACTCATCATATGAGATTTATGCAACTTAAGACTTATTTCAGTTCCAAGGCAACATTTCAACTTTTTCAACTTTATTTCAATTGCTGAAAATTATTTTTAATGTTTTTGGATCTAGTTTAAGTCAACAGTGTCAGGTTCAGTTTTACAGGAAATTTCATGGGAAGGCACACTGTAAAAATAAAATAAATAATATGGAAAAAAAAAATATATATATATATATATATATATATATATATATATAAAAGCTTTTTACAACACATTGTACAAGAAAATGCTATTTCAGTCTTTCTTCTTCAAAATTTAGAATTTTATTCAAAGCATAACTTGCTGTTTCTTTGTAATGATTTGTGAAATTTACTAGTAATTTCTGAGTGAAAAGGGTTTCTACACCAGTTCTTCTGAACTTGTACTGCTGTTAAACTACTGTGAGTGATGAGTATGTAGTAGTTGAGTCCAGCCGCCCGAGGCTGTTTGTTGGCGTCATGTGGTGTGAAAGCGTAATGATTGTTCAGTATTCTGGAGACTGAAACTAGCCAGGCTTTTGGCAGCACCGCTGCCCGCTGTTTGCCTCTCCCAGAGCGAGGTCATTAATTCTGCTGCCCACACTAATGACCGCCTGTCACACACATCACGTGACCTCGGCCGCTGGCATATAATCTGCCATTTGGAGCCTCGTGCCTATTTATAGAGCAAGCAGAACGGTTATTCTGCATTAATGTCTGTTCTCAGAAAGCACTTTGCTTTATTTGACATACAATCTGTGGGAGGGAGATATTTGTAATGTTCCCGTCAAATAAATAGCTGATTAAAACACCAATGACCTTCTTAAAGTGATAGAGGGCTTTCATCTTAATTTGTATCAGTAGTAGTAGTGCTGATAGTGATGTGAGGAAACGTCTGACAAGAAGTGTTGAAACTAAATGACCAAAACCTTAAAAATGAATGCAGAAAAATACTAAATTCTAACTATTGTATGATACTAAAATAACATACAGATAACTGGTACTAAAATAGATTAGTATTTAAAAAATTGTATTTTAACCTTAAAACCTACTGTATAATATTTTATATGGACATTTCTAAGCCCTCTAAATGATTAGCATCTTGTTATTTAATAGTGAACTTATATAATCAACCTTTCTTTTCTCAAATTTATTATTTGATATGTCATCATTTCGACCTCTTATTTCGTATGATGTTTAATGTTATTATTTTGACTTTTTATCTCAACATTATGACTTGTGATTTAATGTCTCATATTTATGTTTTTTTTACTTGTATTTGACTTATGTCATACTTTTGACTGTGAGTCTCATAATTTGTCAGAATTTTGACTTTCTATCTCATAATTGACTATATGACCCATCAAATCCTGATGCAAAATTAAAACTTAAAACATTAAAACTTAAAATATTTAGACTTAATCTCAACATGATTTCATGATCTCATAATTATGACTTTTTAAGTCAAAATTGTTATTTAATGTCATATTTATGACATTTTATCTCACAATTGACTTGCCATAAATGACACTTTGTATCTCAAAATTATGACTTAGTATGTCATAATTTTGACTTATCTCATAAATATGACGTTTTATCTCAAAATTGTGATTTAATGTGTCATAATTTTGTCTTTTATCTCATTATTCCCTTTTATCTTAAAATAGTGATTTAATCTCTTGTATTCATTTTTTTTTTACTTATAGTTGACGTGTCATACCTTTGACTGTCAATGTCATAATGTTTACTTCTATCACAATAATTACTTTGTATCTCAAAATTATGACTTTGTATGTCATAATTTTGACTTATCTCATTACTTTGACTATATGACCCATTAAAACCTGATGTATCAAATGTGATACCCAAAAAACACGTTAACTTTAAAATATTTTGTCTAAAGTTTCAATAAACGATTCCATTTAAGGTCATTACTTTTTTTCTCACTATTATATTACATGTCAGGCTTTCCAGGTTTGAGATTAGACATGCATTATGTAGCTCTGCAAGCGTCGGGAGCAGCATATGAAGTTTGTTTCAGGACAGAGGGGGTTGTGGGATTGCACGCCTCCGGCAGTGACTCTGCTTGGCTCAGCACTTTTCGGTGAGGATGGAGTCTTGGCAGCGCTGCCTCACAAACAATGGCCCCTGTGTTCTCCAGGCGTTCCCTCACAGAAAGAGACAGCCATTCGCTCCAGAGTCTATCTCTGAGGTCAGGCACGGGGTCATCGTCAAGTGCCAGTCTTGTTTACGTCTGAGGAGCCAATCAAAACATGAGCTCGCCTCCACTGTTAACCCTTTACTGTCTGTGTCACAATGTTCTGTTCTATCTACATCCTATTTACGCGACTGAATGCCTAATGTTTTTCATGATGGTATATTTAATTTAAAAAAATCACTGGTTTTATTCACTGATATTACTGTAATTTACGCTCACACACGCCTCATACTGAAAAACCACAGAACACACTCAAGGCTGTAACAGCCGACACAATCACACACACACTGGGAGGCAATTGCTTAATTACTGTCTGTAAAACATGCACTAGTTTAGTCAGAACCTCAAATAGTAGTTTGTGACAGACTGTTGCAAATGCCGTTTGATCACTTTTCATCACATGCTTGAGCTCGTATTGTTGTGTGTGAACCCAAAAGATGGTTCACGTGAATATCTCATGACTACTAATGTGATTTTACTTGTTTTAGGTGAGGTGCTCGGTTAAATGTCTCACTACAAGAATGTTTTGAAGTTTTGTGTGGATTTGATTCAAAGGTCCCATAGAATGCATTGATACAATATTTCAAATTGTCCTCTAATGTCCTCAAGAGTGTGTGTGTGTGTGTGTCTGTTATTTGTGTTTGTCTCCTTTAAATTGGTGCTGACATTGTTCCTCCAGCAGCTACAGCAAGAGAACAGTAATGGTGGACCGCTGCCTCTCACTTAGGGCTGTGTATATGCTAATAGTGCAGAGAGCGTCATAAATGGGCGGGGCTTTCACTAACTATGACGTCATAGTAGTGAGAAAGACTGTTTATCAATTATTGGGATTATAAAACAATGAGTGAGTGGATTTTTAATCATTATAGGCTGGTTGTTTTCATACACTGCGGCCACACAACTGTGTTCAAACACCTTATAAAAGAGATTTTTGCTTTCTATGGCACCTTTACTGTTATGCAAGACATAACAGAAAAGTGACGCAATGCTCTACCACTGTGCTATGTTCCTGTGGCTAAGTGGTAGAGCATTGCATTAGCAGAGCAAAAGGTCATGGGTTCAATTCCCAGGGAACACATACTGGTCAAAAAGAAACATATAGCCTGAATGCACTTTAAGCCGCTTTGGATAAAAGCTTCTGCTAATTGCATACATGTAAAATGCAAGACAATTTCTGCCACATAAGAAAACTATTTTTTGGTAGTAAACCATTATTATAGAATTCTTTACTTTTATCTTAGAATTTTGACTTTTTATGACTTATCATGTCCTAATTGACTTTTTAATGTCATAATTATCTCAACTTTTATCTCAAAGTCTTAGTTTTATGGTCTCAACGTTTTCTCGTGATTACGACTATGGCCTAATTTTGTCTTTTATTTTATATCAAAATTATGACCCGTCATAATTTTCTTTTCTTTTTTTATCTCATAGTTATAACTTATCTCAAACTTACAGTATGACTTAGTTTATAAAAATTAAGACTTGTGTCATAATTTTGTCTTTTTATTGAGTTTTTATCTTAGGATTTAGATTTTTGTCTTATAGTTGACTTAGTATGTAACCATAGCTTTGATTTATGACCTTTTATCTTAACATTGTAATTTAATGTCTCATATTTATGATTTTTTTTACTCATAGTTTACATGTCATACTTTTGACTTTCAATGTCATCATTTTGACTGTTATTTCATAATTATAATGTTCTATGTTAAAATTACAACTTCTTTTTGTCTTTTAAATTATGACTTTATATATCATGTCTATTTTCTCAAAAGGTAAAACAATGTGACAGAAATACTTTCACAAGAGATGTCTATGTGGCAAAATGCTACATGATGAACGTTTAAATACATTGTTTTGAAAGTATAACGACTTTTAAACCAGGCATGATGTTAACATGAGAATAATGTGGCAGAAGTTAATATTTGGCCAAAACCATGTAAAGATAATATCTATTTGCTAACATTTACATATTACACAACATACACCAGAAACATGACTTTCATTGTAAGAGTCACTGTAAACCTAATGTCTGCTTATTTTTGCCAACAGATAGCTATCAAAGTTATTTTCTGTGGGAATTAAGATCATAACACAGATTTGATTCGGTGCAGAACTGTAGGACTGTAGTTTAGTTTGCTTTTGTTTTCAAGACAAAAGACAAAAGCCGAGGCATGGCAGAGGAGTAACAGGAAACCACTTCATTAACTCTGCTGCGTGTGTGTGTGTGTGTGTGTGTGTGTGTGTGTGTGGCCCGGAGGCTCCGTGAGAAGATCCTCACATAAACACAGTCTCTGTTCAAGCAATAATAAGTCGGTAGCGAGTGTCTGTCTTCTCAAACATCTTGTGTTGCTGTTTGAGGTGTTGTCTCCAAAACAGATCATTCGGCACAGATTTGTGACTCACTGTGTTTGTTTGGCTGCTCATTTATTTGAAACGATCTAAAAGTAGCCGAGATCAGCCCAAAACCTGCAGATGACAGCGTCTGAACCAGACCGGTTCGACAGGTTCTGCTCACATCTCTGATCTCAGATGCACAGCAGAAGTCAGTCAACACACAAGCACTGAAGCCAAGTCACATTTACATTCATGCATCTGACAGATGCTTTATCCAAAGCGATGCACATGCATTTGACCAGTCCATGCAGTTCCTAGGAATCAACCCATGATCACATTGATATGCTCTACTGTTTGAGCTACAGAAATAGTGTAGTTAACTGACTTTTTATTGATATAATTATGATCACCACTTCAGAACTGCAAGAAGTTTATATTAAAAAAAAATTAGCGATGAGGTTATTCGAGGCATTATTTTTTGAGTTTACAGTAATTAGTCCCAGGTGTGGTCTGCACACAGCTGTTTGCATGTATAAAGTAAGATGCAAGATTGCAAGATGTGATATTTGCAATGCAACTTTCATAATTTTATATACTAGTAGTCAGTTTTTATTTGAGTGTTGATTATGAAGTAAAATGAATTCATTGATGATTAAATAAACTATTTTCTGCTAAATGTTAACTTTAATTCCAGTGTTTCTGTAAAAAAAAAAACTTTTAAGACTTTATTTGCACATCTGTCTTGTGGTAACACACACACACACACACACACACACACATTGAATCACTGCAGCCTGAGTTACACAATAAAACAGACACAGGATTCCGTGAAGCACGCTTTATTTTGAATATTTCTTCTGTATGAATCCACGTGCATGTCTAACACTGATGATTATGGGGTTCATAACTGAAATAACTCGTTTGATAACACAGCATGCTGCAGTTTTGGGTCGTGTTGTTTGAGTTTCTGGACGCGTCACATGCAGCGGTCAGAAGGAGCCAGTGGGGGTTTCGGAGTTCTGAGAGTTACCCCTCTCACAGCTGTGACACACACACACACACACACACACACACACACACGCACACAGAGCCATTATGAACCCACTGACCTCCTCCGTGGGACTCTCATGCACTGAAGCCATTAGAAACAGCTGACTTATGGACGCTTCTTTCTTCCATGGATCAAAAAAATAAAAAAAGGTAACTGCGACTTTTTATCTCACAATTTTGTATTGTTTGAATCTCACAATTCTTCTAGCTTTCGAGATTTGAGATTTAACTCTTTAAAGTTTAACTTTAACTTTTTCTTTGCAATTCCAAATTTATATCTCACCAAAAAAAAGCTTATATCTCACATTTCTTAAATTATATAATGTGATTATGTGGAAAAAAAACTAATATATATATATATATATATATATATATATATATATATATATATATATATATATATATATATATATATATATATATATATATATATTAGGGATGCACGATATTGGATTTTGGCCGATTTTCGATATGCCGATATTTTCTAAATAATTTTGGCCGATGCCGATACCGATATCGATATATATACAAATATATACTGATAAATTTAAACTTTAATTTTACTGAAGAGAAATCCATGTATCTCTTCTGTACTGATTCTACCATAAATTTATTATTTTACAAATGTAGACAGACATTCACATCTGAAAAACAGGTCAATTATTTCACTTGGAGAATATCGGTTTGGCTCATCGGCAGAAATATTCATATCGGCCGATACCGATAATGGTCATTTTAAGCTTTTATCGGCCGATACCGATGTTGTGCCGATATTATCGTGCATCCCTAACATATATATAATATTAATTGAAATTAAAAGGGCAATTAACTTTTTTTTATTATATAGATTTTTTTATTCTGTGATGGAAAAAAATAAAGCGAAATGTAAACTCGAGAACCTAGGAATAAAAAAAGATTGAAAAAAGTCTGACTTTCCATGAAAACAAAATAAAACCAAAAAGTCAAAATTTAGAGATGTAAACTTGTCATTTTAAAAAGTCAGAAAAAAAGCAAATTTGTGAGATTACAAATCTAAATAGTTTTTTTATTAAATCCCATTGTGAGATATAGCTAAACTCAGAATTACGAGAGGAAACTCGAAAAACTGTTTTTAAAACAGTCATAAACAACAAAAGTCTTGTAAACTTGGAATTATGAGAAAATGTTTATATCTCACACTTCTGACTATTTTTCTCAACATTGCAAGGTTGTATCGTGCAAACCTGAGTTTATGTCTTACAATTCTGACTTATTTTCTTATTTATATTGTGAGATATAAACTGATTGTGAGATAAAGTGCAATGACTTGTTTATTTGTCTGTCCCGTGGCACAAGCAGGGCTCGCTCTGGGATCAGATGAGTGTTTGTGTGTCTGCAGTCAAACCAATCTCTCCAGCAGTAACTAGAGCGAGATCTGCTGGTGTGTGTCTCAGGATTGGACAGAAGGAGCAGACCAGAGCCGGTCCAGTGTGTGTGTGTGTGTGTGTGTGTGTGTGTTTAAAAGCCTGTGGAGGGGGAAAATGAGTGTGAGATTCAGTCAACAGTACAACACTGAAAACACAGAGAACAAGGGGAAAACACTGCGCAAGAATTTAATTACACTAACCTGATTCTTCAAAGTTTTAAATAAATCATTGGAGATTAGAGTATGTTTCGTAAGAAAATACTATTTCAGTTTTTCGTCAAAATTGCATATCAAGTTGAATGTGTTATTTGCAGTTTCTTCATAATTCTAAAAATATTTCTACATTGATTTCTCAGTGTGCACATGTATATATGGTAAGGTGTTGTTGTTGTCGTTTTTATTATTTATTTATTTATTTATTTATTTTACTTTTGTGCATTTGCCTGCTGGATGACTCAAAGTTGTAAATATGGAGAATTGGATTTTCAGGTTTTCTACTTTAAAAGTTCTAATTGAATTTAATGCATCCCTTGCAGTTTCTTTGAAATTGTTTGTGAACTTTATTAGCATTTTTTTTCAATCTACACATACAAACATACTTATATATATATTCATGTCATTGCTTTAAGTGGGCCTGTACACACCAGTACTCAGTACCGCAACTTCCAAATATAGCTCTTGAGCATACCGCCACCTCTCCATGCGCCCAGAACCTGTTTTTAGCATATAGGTACCTTCATTTGGACATCTGTTTTAATAGAGCTTTTAATCCTTTGCCTTCGCTGCTGCTTTTCAGAGCGCCCTCACAATGCACGCTTCCTAATTCTTCCTATTTTGGAGTATGGAGCGTGAATCATTTGAACCAGTTCGGAGTTTGGAGCGGGTTCGCGAATCATTTGAGTCAGTTTAGGGATCGCGAATCATTTGAATCAATTCGGGAGTTCAAAGCGGATTCGCGAATCATTTGAGTCAGTCTGGGGATCGCGAATCATTTGAATCAGTTCGGGAGTTCAAAGCGGGTTTGCGAATCATTTGAGTCAGTCTGGGGATCGCGAATCATTTGAATCAGTTCGGGAGTTCAAAGCGGGTTTGCGAATCATTTGAGTCAGTCTGGGGATCGCGAATCATTTGAGTCAGTTCGGGAGTTCAAAGCGAGTTCGCGAATCATTTGAGTCAGTTCGGGAGTTTGAATGCAGTAATGCAGTAGCTCTTTCTAAGGGTATTTCCTTTTGCACATTTTATTTATGTTTCATTAGTTCTTTCTAGCTCAAGCAAATCCACAAACTAATAAAATGATTTATTATTAAGGTCGTCTGTTGACTGCTGTATATAAAAGTCCTTCAATATAGTTGTTGTTACCTCAGGGGATGAGGGGAGTCATCAAAAAAAAAAAAAAAAAAAAAACAGAATTTTTTTTTGTGGCTATAAATAGAGTACCGGCACCTCTTTTGGGCCACTTAAAGCACTGATGCATGTAAAGTAAGATATTCTCCAGTTCATTGTACTTTAATTCTGTGCATTATTCTACTGTATGATAGTTTTAAAGTACAATGGAAAATATAAAAGTTTGTTATTAATATAGATAATTGGAGCACGTTTTACAAGAAACCACTAGTTCAGTCTTTCTACATCAAAAAAATCATCCTTAATTGTTTCATTGTACTTATCTGTGAAATTAAATATCAATTACTAATTAAAAAGTTTAATATACGTCATTTTATTTTAAGTGGACACATATGCATTCAAGTATTTTCAACTTCAAAGTCCTTTACTTTTATCTGGTCTGTATGATAATCACACTTCAACGGGAGGAAAAACATAGTTTGAAGCTTTAAAGAAATACGTTTCAGTCTTTCTATGATAAAATTTCATGTTGAAACTGGAGTGTGTGTGTGTGTGTGTGTGTGTGTGTTAATTAACAGCAGCAGAAATGTGTTACATGCATGAGTAAGTTTCAGGATCAGTCATTTCAAACATTTAATTTAGCACGTAATCTTTCTTTTGACCGTCAAGCATGTTTCCCAGTTTGTTTTCTTTCCTGTCCTCCCCGTGTCTCCCTCCTCTCACTTGGCCGTCGTCCAGATCTCCTCAAACAATGGCCTGAGCGACTGCAGCCCAGCTCTGATGGCCATAAACACCTCCATATGAGCCACTTCTCATCCACACATCAGCTTTGGAGCATGCAAAATACACCAGAGCTGCTCCATTCTGGCAGAAATCATAATCACTGTTATTGTGGTCGATATTGAAAACATGATTGTTTCACATCGACTTTGGAAACATCATGCATTTGTGGAACTTTTACAAAAACATGCCTTTGCAGCAGTGGATTTACTTGAACTTTGAGTAAATTTCAACTAAAAAAAGAGATAAATCTTAAATAATATGTACATTAATATAAAAATTATAAATGAAATAAATTAGATCAAAATAAAAGAAAACACAATTTAAGTTTTTCACCATTCATGTTTAATTCAATGTGTGACATGCCATTTTTTGTAATTATTTGTGAAATTTACTTGCAATATCTGAGAAGAAAATTGTTTCAAACCTAAAAAACATTAAATATTTATTCAATGTATACAAATAATAAGTAAAAATACAAATTTGACCTGAAAACTACTAAACATTTATTAAAAATGGAAAAAATAAAAATAAAAATTATTAATGTCGAATGTGTTGTAATGTATCGCCAAAACCTGAAAATGACTAAATATTTATACAAAATAATAATAATAATAAATAGAAAAATTTAAGATCAAATGTGTTGCAATGCAATGCTTCAAACTGAAAATCACTAAATAATAATAAAAACATAAATAATAATAATAAATAGAAATAATTAAGATCAGATATGTTGTAATTCATTACCACAACCTGAAAATTACTAAATATGTATAAAAAATAAAATAACAAGAAATAGAAATAATAAAGATCAAATATGTTGTAGTCCACTGCCAAAACCTGAAAACTCTTAATATTTAATAAAATTATAAAAAAGCATAAATAAAAACTTACTGAAGACTCCTAAACAACGTATATTCAGTCTTTTGGTAATCTACAGAAAGAAGGTGTGTGTTCGGTGCAGTGTGTGATAACTAACACAACTCTCATCACAATGAGATCTTTTATTCCAGAGGTTATTGGAGCAGGTTTATATTGAATCTGTAACTGGAGCCGATGAGGGTTGAAGAGTTCAGCTTGAGCTGATTTGGACACATTCACACAGCAGGCCTTCTCATTGGCTGTGATAGTTGCCATGGTGATTTGTGTGATTGACAGGTTGGTATGGCTCTTGACTCGCTCTTGGTTTTTTATTTGCTTTTTTACACGCATGATGTCATCGCTTTATTCATAGTATATTTTAATCAATACCCAATGAAAAGCAAAACATGATTTACATGCAGGATTAAACGCTTTCAGAACTGTTTGTTTGAGCAACCTAATAACTCTGTTATCTGGAAACCTGTTTGGAAACAACAGTTCTGCAGATCTGTTTGTTGTATAGAAGTGTTCAGCTCTAGTGTATATATTTGAGTCATTCTATGTGCATCACAGCAGCTCTTATAGTGATATAGTGATCAAGCAGCAGAAGCTCTTTCATGTCACGCCTCAGAACAGTAGATGTGGTCGTGTTGAACTCGTGGCCTCGCCGCACTCCGCCTCTGAGGTCGTCTGCTGCAAACGCTGGTGGTTTTCCACCGAACTGCTCATCAGGGTTTAGATCAAGGTCTGAACGGCTGTGGAGACTTGATTCGGTGAAAAGACTTACTCAGAAACCACACACGACCTGCAGGGTTCAACAGAACTCCAGATTACCTTTATTTATTCAGTCAATGCATCTTTATCAAACCCTGTAAGGCTGAAACCTTTCATTTTAATTTGGTGTCTGCGTTATCTTGCATTGGTAACAATGTACACAGGCGTTCAGATAATTTTAAATCTTATTAAAATTATTAAAGGAAAATTAATTCGGTAAGTTATTAAACAGATGCAAGTGAATAATCACTGCAAGTTATGCAAGTGTGCATAATCAGTGAAGCTATTCTATCTCAAACAAGAAGTATTAGACATAGCAGGATGTTTCTGGTTTGACAGTGCAAATTAGACAAATGTTGACTGTCTGTGATGTTATTTTGGCTACAGTTACAGTCTGAAAAGTCCTTCCTACTCATCTGTTTTAAAAATGAATGCACTTTTCAGATCAAAATTAAGTCTTTTGTTTAACACTAAAGCCAAAGCATACATTTATTCTTAGCTGAGTTCTCATATTTTTCTCATTGTTGTTAGAGGAGAGCTGGAGTAGCAAGCACTGCAAACGCTTATCCAAAACAAGAGATAAGACTGGCTGTAAATAATCGTAGGAAAGCCAGACGTAAGACTATTGTTTTGGCAACCGCTGACCTGTCATAACTCTCAGGCTTTGACGGAATTAGAAGAAGTTCAAATAATAACTCATATTATCTGTCCTCCGACCAGAGCGCTGGCATCTTCCCTCGAGGTCAGAGCGAGTCAGATGGCCGAGAGATTAGCTCTCATAGACTTCAGTCCATTAGTGACCTGTGAAACAAAGACTGGGGCTTCAGTTTGAGACATCTGATGAGTTATCAGCTTTAAGAGATGACAAACCTGTATTTCTTCAGACCACTCTATTGTCATCATAGAGAAGTGAGAGTGAGTGAGTGAGTGTGTGTGTGTGTGTGTGTGTGTGTGTGTGTGTCAGTGAGTGAATGAGTGAGTGTGTGTGTGTATGTGTGTGTGTGTGTGTGTGTGTGTGTGTCAGTGAGTGAGTGAATGTGTGTATGTGTGTGTGTGTGTGTCAGTGAGTGAGTGAGTGTGTGTGTGTGTGTGTCAGTGAGTGAGTGAATGTGTATATGTGTGTGTGTGTGTGTGTGTGTGTCAGTGAGTGAGTGAGTGTGTGTGTGTATGTGTGTGTGTATATGTGTGTGTGTGTTTGTGTGTGTCAGTCAGTGAGTGAATGAGTGAGTGAGTGAGTGAGTGAGTATGTGTGTGTCAGTGAGTGAGTGAGTGTGTGTTTGTGTGTGTGTGTGTGTTTGTGTGTGTGTGTGTCAGTCAGTGATTGAGTGAGTGAGTGTGTGAATGAGTGCGTGAGTGAGTGTGTTTGAGTGAGTGACTGAGTGAGTGTGAGTGAATGAGTGAATTAATGAGTGAGAGAGTGAGTGAGTGAGTGAATGAATGAGTGAGAGTACGTGAGTGAATGAGTGAGTGAGCGAGTGAGTGAGTGTGTTTGAGTGAGTAAGTGAGTAAGTGAGTGAGTGAGTGAGTGAGTGAGTGAGTGAGTGAATGAGTGAGGGAGTGAGAGTGAGTGAGTGTGAGTGAATTAATGAGTGAGAGAGTGAGTGAGTGAGTGAATGAATGAGTGAGAGTACGTGAGTGAATGAGTGAGTGAGCGAGTGAGTGAGTGTGTTTGAGTGAGTAAGTGAGTAAGTGAGTGAGTGAGTGAGTGAGTGAGTGAGTGAGTGAGTGAATGAGTGAGGGAGTGAGAGTGAGTGAGTGTGAGTGAATTAATGAGTGAGTGAGCGAATGAATGAGTTCGTGAGCGAGTGAGTGAGTCAGAGTGAATGATTGAGAGTGAATGAGAGTGAGTGAGTGAGTGAGTGAGTGAGTGAGCGAGTAAGTGAGTGAGAGTGAATGAGAGTGAGTGAATGAGTGAGTAAATGAGTGAGTGAGTGAGTGAGTGAGTGAGAGAGTGAGTGAATGAATGAGTGAGAGTGTGTGAGTGAATGAGTGAGTGAGCGAGTGAGTGAGTGTGTTTAAGTGAGTGAGTGAGTGAGTGAGTTTGAGTGAGTGAGTGAGTGAATGAGTGAGTGAGTGAGAGTGAATGAGTGTGAGTGAATGAGTGAGTGAGTGAGTGAGTGAGTGAGTGTTTTGAATGAGTGAGTTTGAGTGAGTGAGTGAGTGAGTGAGAGTGAATGAGTGTGAGTGAATGAGTGAACAAATGACTGAGTGAGCGAGTGAGTGAGCAAGTGAGTGAGTGTGAGTGAATGAGTGAATTAATGAGTGGGTGAATGAGTGTGAGTGAATGAGTGTGAGTGAATGAGTGAATGAATGTGTGAGTGAATGAGTGAGCGAGTGAGCGAGTGAGTGAGTGAGTGAGTGAGTGAGTGAGTGAGTGAGTGAGTGAGTGAGTGAGTGAGTGAGAGTGAGTGAGTGTGAGTGAGAGAGTGAGTAAGTGAGAGTGAGTGAGTGTGTTTGAGTGAGTGAGTGGGTGAGAGAGTGAGTGAGTGAAAATGAGTGAGTGTGAGTGAATGAGTGAATGAATGTGTATGAATGAGTGAGTGAGTGAGTGAGAGAGTGATTGAGTATGAGTGAATGAGTGAATGAATGAGTGTATGAATGAGTGAGTGAGTGAGTGAGTGTGTTTGAGTGAGTGAATGAAAGAGTGTGAGTAAAAGATTGGGTGTGAATGAGTGAGTGAGTGTGAATGTGAGTGAGTACAGGTGTATATAGATATGTAACGATATCAAAATCTCATGATACGATATGATGACGATATGAAGTCCATGTTACGATAACTATTGCAATAGTTAAAAAGGGGGAAATTGAAAAACGATGGGTTACTTAACGTAATCCCGGGTTCTTTAATAACAGAGTGAGGTGTTTCACTATGGGAATCGCTTTGGGCGTGACCAACTACGGAAGCTCCTATGCCACCACGTCTGTCTTTGACAGACAGGTCGACCTGAGATCAGGCTCCGCCCCCACCTATATTACTCAGGTCAACCCCTACGAAGTCATTAAGAGAGATTTCTTCCCGTTCCTATGCAAGGAGGGAAGTGTTGGTGAAACACCTCACTCTGTTATCAAAGAACCCGGGATTACGTTAAGTAACCCATCTTTCTTTTTCTAACTTCGCTCGGTGTTTCACTATGGGAGATATAGACCACTCCCGGATTGCAACTTACGCTATACCAATCATATGGGACTTGACGTGCTGACTCCTAACACTGCATGAGCTAAGGATGGCTCAGACACGTTCAGTCTATAAAATCGCACAAAAGTGTGTGGTGTGGCCCAGCTTGCTGCAGCACAGATCTCCTGGACCGAAACACCTCTGAGTAAGGCCCATGATGTCGCCATGCCCCTAGTTGAGTGGGCCCTTAAGCCCTCGGGAGGTTGGGAACCTCTGCATTCATATGCTAAGGAAATAGCTTCTACAATCCAGTGGGACAGTCGCTGACGTGACAATGGCTTCCCCTTGTGAGGAGTAGCCCATGACACAAACAGCTGGTCATTTTCCCTGAAACCTGCTGTCCTTTCTACGTACACACGAAGTGCTCGTACAGGACACAAGGTATTCAACCTCCTCTCCACTGGAGAAGAGAACGGAGGAGGGTGAAAAGCTGCAAGATCTGTAGTTTGACATCTATATGACGAATCCACTACTTTAGGTACGAAAGCCGGGTTAGGGCGAAAGGAAACCCTTGTAAACCCTGTAGAAAACTGCAGACCGACAGTGCCTGTAAGTCACTCACCTTCTTAGCTGACACCAGCGCTAACAGTAGTGCTGTCTTGAGCGAGAGAAACTTTAACCCTATAGCTTCCAACGGCTCAAAAGGGTGTTGAGAAAGGGCCTCTAAGACTGTGGACAAATCCCACGCCCAAAGCGATTCCCATAGTGAAACACCGAGCGAAGTTAGAAAAATAAATGATAATTTTGCACATTTTACAGTTAAATTATTTTAGTGTACATTGAGAGTTCAAAATTAAGAACTGTACCCATGTTTTAATTAAGAAAACCTAAGTTAGAAAAAAAGTCAGTGAATTAACTTGTACCTACATTTTAGAGGGAACTCCACTCTCTTATTATTTGTGATTTATTGTCTCAGCAAAAACAGACTTGATGATGGGCAGTATTGTGCTTTAGGTTTGAGTTAATTTGAAGGAATACTATGCCTTAAACATACAGTAACTGGCCCAAAACAAATATATTTGAACAAATATATAAAGCCCAAAAAGGCAAAACAGTTATCATCCGTCACATTTCCACAGACATAATCACTTCAGGAGATGCCACTACACACTCCTCACCCCTCCTCATCACTACATCTGGTTTACAACAACAACAACAAACACTTGCACTTGTTATCACTTGCACTACTCTGATCATTCACACTGAATCCTGAATAATCCATTTGCAAACTGGAATATTTTTCTATGCACTTTTTAATGTCCATCGCACTAGTGTAAATAACGTTCAGATGTTCATAGTTTTCTGCATATAGTGTACACACACTTACTACACATTCCATCTGTATAATATTTTCATACTACACCTATCTGTATATCATGCTGATAGTATTTCAAAATCTGTAAATTACGTCCATAGTCTTATCTGTATATTTGCATGCAAAATCTAGCTTTTGTGCAAACGCACGCATTTATGATTAAATCTATGTAAAGTTTTCTACACTCATGTGTGTCTGACACAGTCACACAACCTCTGCTGACTTTCTCTTTATGGGACGGCTTTGATTTAGGTCGCTGAGACTTATTTTTAACTTTCTTTCAGCTGTTTATTCTTGGGATGAGGCTGATTACTCCAGCGTGGATCACAAACAGCAGTGGAGAAACGTGATCTGGTCGGATGCCACATGGCACAAGTGTGTTAGTTTGTCCAGCAGGTTCTCTCAGCGAGGGATTGTGTAAACCGAGACCAGGCAGAGATGTTTTGTCAAGCGTGCGGATGTGTATTTGTCCATAATTCCACAAGGATACAGCACTTTGCAAAGCGTGATGTCAAATCAATTATTTTAAACGTTACTTAGTAAATATTTGGTGTATATGATAAAAAAAAATCAAACAAGATAAACAGAGCTAGATGTCGTGAGGAGAAATATAAAGAATGCCTGAACTGATCATTTGATACAATGTTTCATTCTGAGTTAGTGTTAGAGATTACTGTTGAATTTAAGCACAATTTGAGACATTTTGGAGATCTCTTCTGAAACTCTTAGAGAGACATGTTTTTGTTTTGTTTTATCTGAGAAGCAGGTTTCAGAAAGTCTTCAGATGTTTCTCCTAAAGTTCATGAAAAATCAAAACAGACACAAATGAGTCATTAGTATTCACATATTAAAAACACGGAGCGATAAAAACAAGTTAATTTGATGATCCCAGTTTGATGAAAACTGTTTAATGAGATAATTTTGAGATGTAAGAGTTTTGATTATAAAGTAGGCTAATAAAAGCTATGGAGACATGATAACTACTAAAAGTTACAAAAGTGAACAAAAATGTCTAAAAACTTAACAGATCAAAATACAAACAGAAATATAAAAATAACATTTAAAATGTTAATAAAATCAGTGGTCAGCAGCTGTTTTTAGAGACATGCACACAAAGGTCAAAGGTCATCTAGGGATGCAGGGGTCAGATTAATATAGACAGACAGGAATTTCTAGCTTGTTGTTAAATAATAAAAAAGAATGAAAACTACAGGCATAACTAATAAAACTGACAAAAACACTATTAAGTTACTAAAACAAACTTAAATTTAAATGAAAACAGAAATATAGCAATAAAAACTAATCCAAAATAGAACAGCAGTTAGCAGCTGACAGTTTAAACACATGCTCACAGAGGTCAAAGGTCATCTAGGAGTGCAGGGGTCAGACAGGGGTGTTTTAGAGCAGGATAAATAAAATAAAATAATGTATTGTTTATATTAATATATATTCATTAATAAATTGTTTTAATTTAACAAATATAGTAAATATATCTATTTTTAAAAAAAATTAAAGTACTTATTTATTATCAGGCACTCATCAGTGATGCCAGAAAGTGTTTGAACACTTAAGTCACACTTAAACATGACTGAATGTCTTTTCTCTGTCATTTGGGTGACTGAATGTAATCAGATAGAGACGATCATGTTTCAGATATTTCCACAGTTCTCTGATTGTTTGATTCTGTGCAACACCAAGGTACAAGAGCGAATCTAAAAACCCAGAATTAAAGCCAGATAGACTCCCCGAGCCCACAGTTAGATACGGAGTAATAAATGAAAACAGAAAAAACTGATCCACGGTTCAGAGGTGGCAGCTGTTCAGGGTCTCTCTCAGCACGAATCTTTTCTGGAGTCCAGCCCGAAACGCAGGAGTCAGAGAGTGAAAACTCCAGAAAAAACAATCACTGAATGTTGAAAGCCTGAGTTCAGCCGAGAGCCAAGAGCAACATCTCAAGCACGGAGAGACTTGAGTTCCTTCACATGTATCACTCACCGCTTTTATTAGGACAAAACCCATAATCAAGTTGAATTTTAGCACTTACATTTATATCGTCCTGAGGTTTCTTAATGATTTTTGATGCTTTAAGAAGCTTTGAATCAGCTGAATCGATTCCTTCACTAAATGATTCACTGTTTTGAAGCACTTGACACATCACACCAGTGTTGCGTGCAATGCATTACTTCAAAATGCATTACTAAGTTATTAGTTACTGTAATTTTATTTCTTTTCCATTGAGGAGATTACTCTTAATATTTCTCAAATTTAATAAGAGATGCTTCTGATGTTATTGCTTTAAATACTGTAGAGACTGTAAACAATTCTATACAATACATCAAACGTTAAAGTAAGCCATAGGTAATGTAGTATTTTATTTTATTTTTTTTTAGAGAAATTAGCACTTTAACTACATTGTATTAGTAGCTAATTGTATTATTTATATTGTGTTATATTGTCACAACACTGTATATGCAATGAAAACAATAATTCATGCGATCTAGCGGCGAACCATTGCTATTTTAAAGCAACAAAGCCACAAATTAAAGCTTCAATTATCAAAGATTATATAGTACATTCAACATTTTCTGCACACATCACAGAAAGCTACAGTATATATAATTACCAGCTAGAAAAAAAAAAGATTTAGTTATTTCTGAATGCTCTCTAAAATGTCCAGATTTTTTAAGTTGTAAAAACATTTGATCTTGATTATAAGAATGTTACGGGAACATTTGAAACGATGTATATGTTGTGAATTTAACTTGGAACTACATTTCTTTGAGTTTTAATTTGATTTCTGCTTCATTGCATTCAAATTCAAATTGTAACCCTACATCCTGTTTGTTCTGAGCGAATGCAAAGATTGGGATTTGAGATCCTGTTTGTCAGTGAGATGCATGTTTCTAAAAATAAGCGTCCGGTTGTTATTGTAGTTTCTGAATTAAAGCATGACGGCTCTGGCAGCGCAGCTGAAATGTGCTGATGTGAGCGTCATGAATCATCAATGTCTCAGATGAATCCAGCTAATGCACAGAGAATATAAATACACACACACTCATGTCTCAATCTTCAGCAGAATTAGGAAGTTGTTGTAGTTTTCTTGTGGTTGTGTGTGGTGATGTGCAGTAACATAAAGAGAGAAACACATCTCATGCTATAGATTATAAACAAATCAAATCTGATTGAATGCAACATTGGAAGCCAATTTTTTTTTTAACTCTCAATGTTTCCTCCCATTTATCAGATATCAGAGGTGTGAGACTCCATAATCTGTTATTAATGCTGATTTCGGTCTGAGAACCAGTCTGTCGGCTTCACTACAGATGTTCATACAGATGTTAAGACGTAGCCAAGATTACGAGTGTGTGTATTCACATCCGTTTTCTCGTGAGAGATGCATGCTTGTTTCTGCACATAAGTGACTCCGGGAGATTATAAAAGATGCAGTTGCATTTGAAATTTTATTTCAGTACATATATTGTATTTATATTTGATTCCCAGGCAATGCATGAAGCGATCCAATGCTATGAATAAAAACATCTTCCAGATGTATTTGCATGGGCTTAGTAAATTCGTTACTTCAGATATGATTCATGCTTACGAGTCAAGATGATTTTCTGTGGTAATGCTGCTCACTTGTTTCGAACCCACACCCTTTCAAATAAACAGCAGTTGCACATCAAACTTTTAGTTTCATACATGTGTTTACATGCATGTAATGTGCTAAAGAAATGTGAAGATAGGAGAGGTTTCTCTCTGCAGCTTTGTGCTGAAGTCAGCAGATTGACAGAGCACTAAGTTGAAGATATGATTACCAGACATTAATAATATTAATAGCACTGAGAGTTGTTCATGTGAGAATACAGGCTGAGAACAGTGTGGATGGTGTGACTCCACCTCAAAACACCGACCTGTCTGACGCCCGTCTGACACTCTGACCAAACACACTGATGAGTGAGTGTGTGTGTGTGTGTGTGTGTGTGTGTGGTGAGGAGAGAATGTCACGCACATCACACTCATCAGGGTGGGACTGTTAGTGTGAGACGCTCCCCACAAAAAAACAACTCGACAACACACGAGAACAAAGCTTTGTGAAAGTAGAAATGCTGCAAACCCGAGAGCTCGTAGATTTGGATCTGAGAACTGAAACAATACGCATTCATTCCTGCGTTTTGACATTTTCAGTCTCAGTCCCGATGTGAACAGGTAACGAAATAGCTCAGCCCAAAGTATCACCTGTAAATATTTACTTGCTTCATATTTTTCAAGGGAATAGGAATGCGTGGATAATAAATAATTGAATGAATGAAAGAATGCATTGGTTTGAGTTTAAAATTATAGCAATATTCTGTCTAAAGTAAATCGATCAATCAATTGGTTTGAGTCTAAATTCTATGTATACATAGGTTTGTGTTTAAAGCTGCAGTAGGTCACTTTTGTAAAATATATATTTTTTACATATTTGTTAAACCTGTCATTATGTTCTGACAGTAGAATATGAGACAGATAATCTGTGAATAAATCAAGCTCCTCTGGCTCCTCCCAGTGTCCTATTGCCATTTGCAGAAATCCATCGCTCCCGGTAAGAAACAACCAATCAGAGCCGCGGTCCGTAACTTTGTTTGTGTTCAAAATGTAGAAAAATTTATATAATAAGCGAGTACACCATGGATCCATTTTCCAAACCGTGTTTTTAGCTTGTCCTGAATCACTAGGGTGCACCTATAATAAGTGTTTATATTCGGACTATTTTAGATTGCTTCGGGGGTACCGCGGCGGAGTAACCCAGTACCTTTGTGATTCTTCATAGACATAAACAGAGAGAAGTAGTTCCGGCTACGATGTTCTTCCGCAAGACGCAAGCAGTTCTGTTTATTAACCGCTAGAGCGTCAAAAGTTACCTTCAGCAGCTTTAAATTGAAGTTGAGTAGCAATCAGTGCTTTAAGTGGCCCAAAAGAGGTGCCGGTACTCTATTATAGCCACAGAAAATATATATTTTCTTTTTTTTTTTTTTTTTTTTTTTGATGACTCCCCTCATCCCCTGAGGTAACAACAACTATATTGAAGGGCTTTTATATACAGCAGTCAACAGACGACCTTAATAATAAATCCTTTTATTAGTTTGTGGATTTGCTTGAGCTAGAAAGAACTAATGAACATAAATAAAATGTGCAAAAGGATTTTGAAAAAATACCCTTAGAAAGAGCTACTGACTCAAATGATTTGCGAACCCGCTCCGAACTCCCGAACTGATTCAAATAATTTGCGATCCCCAAACTGACTCAAATGATTCGCGAATCCGCTTTGAACACCCGAACTGACTCAAATGATTCGCGATCCCACTCCGAACTCCCGAATTGATTCAAATGATTCGCGTTCCCCGAACTGACTCAAATGATTCGCGATCCCACTCCGAACTCCCGAATTGATTCAAATGATTCGCCTTCCCCAAACTGACTCAAATGATTCGCGAATCCGCTTTGAACACCCGAACTGACTCAAATGATTTGCGAACCCGCTCCGAACTCCCGAACTGATTCAAATAATTTGCGATCCCCAAACTGACTCAAATGATTCGCGAATCCGCTTTGAACACCCGAACTGACTCAAATGATTCGCGATCCCACTCCGAACTCCCGAATTGATTCAAATGATTCGCGTTCCCCGAACTGACTCAAATGATTCGCGATCCCACTCCGAACTCCCGAATTGATTCAAATGATTCGCGTTCCCCAAACTGACTCAAATGATTCGCGAACCCGCTTTGAACTCCCGAACAGACTCAAATGATTCACAAACCCGCTACGAACTCCCAAACTGACTCAAATGATTCACGATCCCGCTCCGAACTCCCAAACTGACTCAAATGATTCGATCCTGCTCCGAACTCCCAAACTGGTTCAAATGATTCACGCTCCATACTCCGAACTAGGAAGAATTAGGAAGCGTGCATTGTGAAGGGTGCTCTGAAAAGCGGCAGTGAAGGCAAATGATTAAAACCTCTATTAAAACAGATGTCCAAATGGACTTACTGGTACGCTAAAAACACGTTCTGGGCGCACGGAGAGGTGGTGGTACGCTCAAGAGCTATATTTATTTAATCAAATAAATAAGTTTATATTATGTGAGTAGAAATAATCTGACCAGTGAAAATTTACATGATGTATTTCATGTATTGTTGTCTCCAAATGAGTCAGATGTGTGTGTTTGATGGTTAAAAACACCATTCATTAAATAACACTAATGTTTTTCACCATGCTTATGTGTGAGCTGCACCTTTACCGGCCTTTAGTTCAAGTGGAATGAAATCATTGAGAAATCATTGTGTGTTGGTGATCGTTAGTTCATCAGACCTGAAGAGACTCATAATGAGCTCTGTATGAAAGCCTGAACTCAACCAAAACACAGCGTTTGAGAAAAACAGACTCAAACATAGCCATGTCGATTCATCTGTGAGGTTCCCTTTGAAAGTGTTGAGAAAACATGATGAGAGGATGTCAGTGCGCTTGTCTTTCCCTCTGAAAGTGTTTTAGATGTCAGTCATTTCTGCAGCGTTAGACGGGAGTGAAGAGAGAGGGAAAGAGGGAAAGAGGGGCTGTTTTTCTTGGCAGAGATTGGGGAAATCTGATCCACGATCTGGGATGGGTTTGAACAATAACATGAGCGCTCCGAGGTCGTTTCAGGACACTCACATAACACAACACGTCCACTTCTCTTTGTCCTCTACCCTAAGACCTGATGTGAGTCAATGGGGTGGATTTAAGCTTAATTCAAAGAGAAAACAAGTGTGTTTTCCTGACCACATTTGTTTCAAGAGTAACTCTTAATTTTATATATTTTTTGGAAGCTTAGCTTCTGAGGTCATTTTGCATCTCAAGTGAATGCTCATGCATGCATGAACATATAAATAAATAAATAAATGGACATTAAATATATTTTAGTGGAACACAAATGCATGCATGCATTGCATTAATCAATGAATCAATCAATCAAGTGTTAAATATTTTGTTTTTGTAATTTTGGATATTTTAGATATTTTCCATCTTAAATAAATAAATACTCTATATTTTTAATGGAACACAAATGTTATACATTTTATATTTTTAATAGTTTTGATCAGTTTTGAAGTCATTTTGCTTCTCAACTAAATGTTCATGCATAATAAATAGACTTTTTTCAGAAGAAAACAAGTGCATGCAAAGATGTGTCATAATTGTTTTTTAAACAAAACTTACTTATCTTGAATAAATGTCTATGCATGCATAGATAAATAAATTGACTCACAAATGCATGCAAAGACAATGTTCCATCATTTTGATAGTTTTAATAATTTTGATAAAATTTGCATATCCAGCAAAAGTATCTTGATTGAGAAATGTTTTCCAGTACATAGTGTGTACTGGAAAACAAGACAGAAATACTGAGAAACAGCATCATGTTTTGCCGTGATCATTGGGTCAGAAACATCTGAAAAAAAAACTATGCATGAAACATAAGTCCCCTGAGATATAAAAGAGCAACTTCTGAACAATAACAAGTGACTCCAGCTCTTCCGTCTTATACATCACACACACACACACACACATTCACACAGATGTACAGCACATGTGAGTCGGTAAGTATAGAGCCTGTAAACAAGTAAAACACACAGATTTACACAAGACAAGCGTCAGTGTGAGAACAAAAATACTCATCCATAAATACAACAGAGCTTTGTAGATTAAGTCAAGTCACTTTATATTAATATGCACTTTATACAGTATAGATTGAGCCACTTCATAGTAATAAACATGAAAATAAAAGTATGAATTTGTAAAATCATCCATTATGAAACATAATTTCAGCTGTAAAGCAGTTTTACAGAAGACAATGGAGTCAGAGCAATTCAGTTCAAGTTCTGTTCTTAGCCAATTAAATTGTTATTTGAGCTCTTGATCAAACAAGTAATTTCTGACCTAGAAAAATGAGCACTCTTGAACATATGTTCAGCTTTATTTAAACGCGTGCAGAGTTCTCTTGTATTATTTTGATCGCGGCTGCTGAGTCAAACACAAGACGGTCACAGAAAGTTCAACAAAGACTTCCTGTCTTCATAGGAAACCATCTGAAGCACCTGTGAAACCACATCACCTCAAGAAATTCCTCCGTAATTCATCTGCAGGAGGTGAACATGATTTTATCAAAAGTCATCAGTGCAAAACTTCTGCCACATTTGGGCGTTTAAATGAAAGCCTTTAGATGGTGTGATGGAATCATGTGATGCCCTCAGTCTGAGCTCGAGCTCTGATTGGTTGGATCATCAAAGACTCCTGTGATTGGCTGCCTCGTGTACTCCAACAGACTCACGTGTCTTCAATCACAGATACTTAAACAATGTTTACGTATAGTCCACAAGACAATAAAACAAAAGGTTCAAACATTCACTGATGCTCCAGAAGGAAACACGGCGGGGGGTGAAAACTTTTTGATTTTGAAGATCAAGGTAAACTGTACTTAATTGGTTTTCCAGGAAACATGCGAGTATCTTCTGTTGCTTTACGAAGGGCAGAACTAAATGGAATTCTATAAAGTAAGACCAATTTGGACATCCTCTTTATTCTGTTCAAAAGTTTTCACCCCCCGGCTCTTAATGCGGCGTGTTTCCTTCTGGAGCATCAGTGAATGTCTGAACTGTCTTTATTAATAGTTGTGTTTGAGTCCCTCAATTATCCTCAGTGTGAAAAGATGCTGGAAAACTGAAGAATTTGCAGGACATGGAGGATTTTTCTAAAGAACAGAGCCAAGTTTTTTCCACAAGGGTTCACAACTTTTGAATGAGGTTATTTTAATAATCTTGGATATCCTTTTTTGTCTTGTCGACTACATGTAAACATCTTTTGTGTAACATGTCTTAATCACAACAGTACTAAATAAAAACTAACATGCATTTTGTATGATTTCTCTTATTTTTGTTTTTTCCTCATTACTTGCATTTTCACATATTCTGCAAGGGGTTCACAAACTTTCAAGTGGCACTGTATATCCAAAAACCGCTTTGAACGTGCGACTCACATCTGTGTGCTGCTGAACGGCTGTACATGAGGAAAACCACACGTTTTCTTGAGGGGTGAAAGGTGAGAAGACGAGCGATGGAAGAGAGAGAATAAAAGCGGATGAAAGCTGATCGGCGGTGTTACAGGTGGACAAGAACATCAGACAAAGAGACGGACAGAGAAAGGAAGCGTGTGAGATCCAGCGCAGGTGAGCGTGTGGAGAAGAACACCGTGTGTATTTCAGCTGTTGCTCGGTTTGATGTATTAATCTGCTGACAGGTCTGTCGAGAGATCTGCGCTCCAAACAAATCGCTCGTCCTCTTCACTGAAGCTTCTGTGTTTCTTCGCCTCGGGCCGGCCGAGATCAGCTTTATTCTGCTTCCCTCTGAAATGACAGATGCTTTCATCTGCTGCCCGAGGCTACAGTCTCACAAACCTAAGAGTACTCTGAAAGCTCAGTGTTGTGAAACTGCAGCACATTAAACACAGTTAAATAAGGTCTATTTTCACTAGCAGCTCCTGCTCAAAAAGGCTTCAGAGCAACAAGTTTGGACAGAAAATATAACATTTTAATTCTTCCAGCATGTCAGAGTTCTGTGAGGCTTATTTCACTGCAGAGCATCCATTGATGAGACACTGATGCAATGCTACATTTCTACAAACCTGATGAAGAAACAAACTCATCCTGATCTGGGTTGAACTGAGGATGAGGACATTGTTATTTTGGGGTGAACTGTTGCTTTAATGATATTTGATTCCACTGACCTTAAACCTAATGCTTTTTTGTCTTTTTGGAGGCCAACATCATCTGATTATTCCCTATGAATCTTTTTTGCATTACTCAAACAAACGGTTGGATTGCATTGCAACTCAAACTCACATTGTCTGTTTGTGCATCATATTGTTTTGCTTATTAGGTAAGCACGTTATGCGAATGTTGTGATATTTCTGAAACACTGTGGTTAAACCACAATAAATGTGACTAGAGACAGTTAAAAGCCACGAGAGACACTATACTGCTGTCAAAACACAGTCACACTTCAGCTAATATGAAATTCACGGAGTGAGACTCATTCACCTGCAGTAAACACATTTGTCAAGCCGTTCCTGGTTATTATCGGTTTAACTGCACACGCCGGTGAGGCCAAGTTGGGTAGTGTTTATGTGACTGTATGTCTGACGAGAAACAAAACAAAGGAAATTAGACATTTGCCTTTAATTACTGCTTAAGCGTCTCTGACCGTCTAATTGCTTCCACGGTTGCTTCTCATTGTCGTTTGACCACATCAAAGCTCTCGGGAAGATGTTTTCCTTTTCATCCGAGGACTTCAAAACCTCAAAGACATTTGACCTCTAATCTTTTATATTTAATAACTTGTGACTCATCTTCATGACTCAGTCGCAGTGTCAAGTTGCTCAGAATCATTTCCATGAACTACAGAAAAAATTTACTATTGTGGACAACTGCAAATTTTCAAAAATCATAATTATTATATATATTAAGTTATACTTATGACATAAGTCAAAATTAATAGATAGAAAGTCAGAATTAAGACATAAGCAATACTAAGTCATAATTAGGAGAAAAAAAGTGAGGTAAAAAAATTTGAAAATCAAAAGTAAATCAACACTTAGCTATGAGTAAAAAAGTACAAGTTATGAGATAGAAAGTCAAACTTATGATACAAGTCACAATTATGAGAATAAAAAGTCAAATGAGATAATGAGTCATAATTATGGCACACTAAAGTCATAATTTGAGACAAAAAGTTAAAATTATTATATACTAATTGATGATTCTGAGATAAGTCTAAATTATTGGATAGAAAGTCACAATTTTAAGATAAAACATTGCGAGTTATGAGACAAAAAGGTCAAAATTATTAGAAGTCATACTTAAGAGATTAAAAATCCTAATTATTATATACCAAATTATAATTTTGGGGGCAAGTCAAAATTATTAGAAAGAAAGTTAAAATTATGACATAAGTCATAATTATGAGATAAAAAGTCAGGTGAGGTAAAAAGTTTTGATAAAGTCAAAATTATGAGATAAAAAGTTGTATTTAAGAGATAATTATGACACAGTCAGTCAGTTATGAGTTAAAAAGTACAAACTATGAGATAGAGAGTCAAAATTATGACACAAGTAATTATTCTGAGAATAAAAAGTATGAGATACAAAAGTCGAATGAGATAATGAGTCATAATTATGGCAAACTAAGTCTTGATTTTGAGATAAGTCAAAATTATTGGATAGAAAATCAAAATTAAGATGTAAAAAGTCACAATTATAGGATAAAACAGTGCTAGTTATGAGATTAAAAAGTCATAATTATTATTCACCAAATTATAATTATGAGTCAGAAAGTCAAAATTATGATTATGAGACACTAAGTCTTGATTATGAGATAAAAAGTCAGGTGAGGTAAAAAGTTTTGATAAAATCAAAATTATGACACAAAAAGTCGTAATTATGAGATAAATTCTAATTATGACAAACTCAGTCAGTTATGAGTTTAAAAAGTACAAACTATGAGATAGAGAGTCACAATTATGACACAAGTAATTATTCTGAGAATAAAAAGTCATAATTATGAGATACAAAAGTCAAATGAGATAATGAGTCATAATTATGGCACACTAAGTCATAATTTTGAGATAAAAAGTCATAATTATGTACTAAGTGATTTTTTTGAAATAAATCAAAATTATTAGATAGAAAGTCAGCATTCAATATGTAAAGAGTTATAATTATAAGATAAAACAATAAAAATGATAACACAAAGTCAACGTTATGAGAAGTCATAATTATGAGATTAAAAAGTCATTATTATGAGATAAAAATATGCTGATATTAATATGATGGAATTCTGCCTCTTGTAATGTAAATCACAGAGATCTTTATAACAGTACAGCAGATACTGACATAAACTGATCTAAATATGAGTCTGTGCTCTATATCTCCAGTGATGAGATGAGATGTAAAGGATCCGCACATATAACACAGAGATTGAAAGCTGAAGAAATCCAGGCTCCTCAGAAGATGTGAGATGTTCTGGAGGCTTGTGAAGATCATTCCTCCGCTGAGGAACAGTGAAAGTAAAGCTTCTGGAAACAAACGCTCCTCAAAAGATCCTGAGGATCAGATTTGAGACTCTAAAACATGATTGATGGAGAATCCAGTAAAGCTGAGCTGCTTCAGTCCAGGAAGAGTTAATCTGGAGATATTACTACGTTAACTTGATATAAATCACTCAAGATTTGACTCGAGAAGCAGCAGCTGAAGCTGGACGCTCGTACAATTACACTAAAAGAGCTATGACTGGATAAAACACTCTAAACTCTCAATCAGAAGACATGAGGAGATTGTTTTAATCATTCAGAGCCTTAGAAATTCATCATATGATACAGCAGGATTTATATGGTTCATATCGAGGTCTGTTTTGCTGCGCAGTTGTTTGCGATTCTTACAAAAGTACTGTGATGTACTAGAAATACAAATGCATTTCCAAATGTAATTTATATTATGATGATGGACGTAACACAGATGTTTTGAGTTCACTTACACCCACATGACAGTATTTTAATAATTATCCCAAACGTTTGGACTGCTCGACCGCCAAAGAAAAGACAGAAATCAGTGATTACCACAATGTTCGCCAAGAGGCAGAAGTGAGATTAATGGTTTACAGACTCTTATTTTACAAACAAGAAACACTTAAGGACATAAAATGGAGAGGTTTGCTTTAACCCTTAATGGAGCATCATATCTTAAAAACATTTGAGAGGCTGTTTAAAAACCTGTTGTTCAGCATTAACTTATTAGGTTTACATTTACTTTTTTTATGAATTGCATTCTTAATTGTTTTGTAATCTGTCTCTAAATGTTTGTATCTTAGAGGATACTTCGCATTTTAGAGTTTTTTTAATCAAAATATAAAAACATATATAGACTGTGATTTAGTGGCTTGTGTTTTATAAAATCAAATATTTTTGTAATCTTAACAAAACACATATCGTTAGAAATATCTGACAGTCAAGGTTCCATATTTTGTAACTGTTTTGTGATATAACTGATATTGTGACATAAAAAATATTGATTTGTGACAGAAAACTCTTTAACAGAATTTGAGGGCAACCCAGAGGTTATTCTTGGTACAATGAAATCTCAAAGGGACCACTATTTTAGTGATATCAACTTCAAATTTGGAACATAACTTGGTTGGACATACGGCTTTCATTTTATAGGGATTTTAGGGTGCAACATATTGTTGCATATATTTATAATATATTTATTGTGAACTTTTTTATACTTTCTTTTTTTCATTCTTTCACTTCAGAGATAATCTGATATGTGTTTTTTTCAATAAGAGACCAACTTTACAAGTGTTCTGTTTCCAGTTAATTCATACCCCCAAAGGAGCAATTAAAATAAAATATAAGAGTCAAGCTTTGAAAAGAAAATCATCCACTTTTATTATTTGAACTCCAGTAGGATGGAAAGTAGCAATAAATTAATTTTCTGATATCTCTTTATGGTTTTGCCATTTTTAGGGTTAATGAAGTCTTTTGCCACAGAGTTGCTAAGCGAGAAGTGTGCTCCTCCTGTCCGCTCAGATAAGGTTTAATTACAGACACTGTGCGAAGCCCGAGGGCTGCTGGGATATTAGCTGCTTCAGTGCTGTGGTAATTGATCTGTCATGATTATATGTGTTGACACTCGAGCCTCTTGGCTGAGTTGCAGCTCTGAAGCACTTTGACTGATGATACGCCACTCGTTCAGCGTTCAGCAAACATCATTCAAGATCTGTTAGATAAAGAGATGAATGTGTTATGTGTGAGAGCTTTTCTTTAAAGCATTTGGAAACAAAAAGGTGTTCAGTTGTATTTGCACTTGCACATAATCTGATGTTAGGTTATCCCCCACTTTATCATCTTTGAAAATGGATGTCTTTTCTCAGGCCTATTTATAATTTTAGATATGTTAGTCTAAGTGAGTTAAATTCTTAGTCTTGTTTTGACTGTAGTATTTTATTGTGTTACTGTGTGAATGTATTTTGCCTTGTAATGCAACTTATAATGTACTGTGTGACATTATAATATTTATTCACCTCTAATGTAAAAAGACTATTTGACCTTATCTTCTTTTCTTTGTGCGATAATAAACACACAACGTTGAACATTGCATCTTTGTAAATACACTTAAAAAACATAACTGAATACTTTAATGTTAATATATAAGCAACTAGACACATTGTGTTAATTTCACAAAAAATATTCTAATGTTTTCTATGTCAAAATGTCACATTTGATTCAGTGTGTTACTTTGTGTTTTTATTTATTTATTTTTTTATTATTATCTGGAGATTTACTAGCAATTTCTGAGAAAAAAAATTCTATACCATTTATTTTCTGCGTATGCCACAGTGATGTATTTACCCACATGTTTTCATTGTTTTTTGTCTTTTAAACTATTACAAACGCAAATAGAGCTGACTGCTTGACCTTTGACCCCTAATGGCCAGAGGCTTGATTCTCTTCCATCTGCAGCAATTAATGAGCTGTCAATCGAGTGCAAGGCCACGCCCTCAGGTTGTTTGCAGATGCAGTATGTTTTCATAGAACATCAAGTACAAATCAACTAATTATTGAGTTTTCATGGATCATAGTTGACAGATGATCTTTGTTGGGTGATTAATCTCTTATAGTGTTTACTGGATGTTTTGAAAAGATTGAGTTCTGCATAATCAAAAACCATGAGTCTGTGAAGGTATGCAAATCATTTGATCAGGACTTCAAAGAATCGCAAATCATTTGATTCAGATCGGGACTTCAAGAATCGCAAATCATTTGATTCAGTTCGGGACTTCAAAGAATAATTTGATTCAGTTCGGGACTTCAAAGAATCATTTGATTTACATCGGACTTCAAATAATCGCAAATCATTTGATTCAGATCGGGACTTCAAGAATCGCAAATCATTTGATTCAGTTCGGGACTTCAAAGAATAATTTGATTCAGTTCGGGACTTCAAAGAATCATTTGATTTAGATCGAGACTTCAAAGAATCGCAAATCATTTGATTCAGATCGAGACTTCAAAGAATAATTTGAGTCAGATCGGGACTTCAAAGAATCATTTGATTTAGATAGGGACTTCAAAGAATCGCAAATTATTTTATTCAGATCGGGACTTCAAAGAATCATTTGATTTAGATCGAGACTTCAAAGAGTCGCAAATCATTTGATTCAGATCGGGACTTCAAAGAATCATTTGATTTAGATCGGGACTTCAAAGAATCATTTGATTTAGATCGGGACTTCAAAGAATCGCAAATAATTTGATTCAGATCGGGATTTCAAAGAATAATTTGATTCACATCGGGACTTCAAAGAATCATTTGATTTAGATCGAGACTTCAAAGAATCGCAAATCGCAAATCATTTGATTCAGATCGGGACTTCAAAGAATCAATTGATTTAGATGGGGATTTCAAAGAATCATTTGAGTCAGATCGGGACTTCAAAGAACCATTTGATTAAGATAGGGACTTCAAAGAATCGCAAATTATTTTATTCAGATCGGGACTTCAAAGAATAATTTGATTTAGATGGAGACTTCAAAGAGTCGCAAATCATTTGATTCAGATTGGGACTTCAAAGAATCATTTGATTCAGATCGGGACTTCAAAGAATCATTTGATTTAGATCGAGACTTCAAAGAGTCGCGAATCGCAAATCATTTGATTCAGATCGGGACTTCAAAGAATAATTTGATTTAGATCGGGATTTCAAAGAATAATTTGATTTCGATCGGGACTTCAAAGAATCATTTGATTTAGATAGGGACTTCAAAGAATCGCAAATTATTTTATTCAGATCGGGACTTCAAAGAATCATTTGAGTCAGATCGGGACTTCAAAGAATCATTTGATTTACATAGGGACTTCAAAGAATCGCAAATCATTTGATTCAGATCGGGACTTCAAAGAATCATTTGATTTAGATCGGGACTTCAAAGAATCGCAAATCATTTGATTCAGATCGGGACTTCAAAGAATCAATTGATTTAGATCGGGATTTCAAAGAATCATTTGAGTCAGATCGGGACTTCAAAGAATCATTTGATTTAGATAGGGACTTAATCGCAAATTATTTTATTCAGATCGGGACTTCAAAGAATAATTTGAGTCAGATCAGGACTTCAAAGAATCGCAAATCATTTGATTCAGATCGGGACTTCAAAGAATCATTTGATTCAGTTCAGGACTTCAAGTACCGCAAATCATTTGATTCATTTGATTCTTTTTTTTTCTGATTTCTATAGTAACTAATGTATTTAACAGATCAGCTTGATTGTTGTATGACTAGTCAACTACTAGTTGAGCGATCTTAAGCATTCCTAGTGTGTGTGTGTGTGTGTGAGAGAGAGAGAGAGAGGTGCTGAGCACTGGGCTCAGTGAAATATATGAATGTGGATTAAACTGTAATGTGAGTTTGAGTCAGAGGAGCGTGTTCAGATTACCGTTTAATAAGCGTTTAATTAGACTCCTCTGGCCACGGCACGGGTTCGACAAGCTTCGGTTTCGCTCTTTTCCTCCACCATTATTCCAGTCTTTCTAAGTTGTCTGTCGACCTGCCGTAAACACATGCGAGATGTGAATGAAAAAGACAAACTTCAATAAATAAAGCTACTTCTATCTTCTCTGGTTCTTTAGTTTCAGTAGCGAAGCCACTTCTTTTCCTATAAGAAAAAGAAAAGAAAATGTTTTTTCTTGTGCTCTGTCACTCAGATACTGCTTTGACAATTTTATGTTTTAGTAGTTTTTCTTTTCATGTTTTTTCCATCACTGTCCACTTTAGTTACCTAGAAAAAAATCTGCATAAACATTCATCGAAACATCTTTTGTGTTCTACGGAAGAAAGAAAGTCATACGGGTTTGAATCGACATGAGGGCGAGGAAGTGATGACAGAAAGATCTTTCTGGCTGAACTCCAGCTGCTAAAGTTACAGCGATCGCATGTTTGGAAGAAGATTTAGATACACACACACACACTTACACACACACACTTACACACACACACACAGATGATGCCCGTGGTGAATAATCACTTAAGGAGGCCCCAGGCAGCAGGAGAGCCTGTTTAAGGACCCTTAATCTGCTCCCAGTGGGAGGTTATGAATGGCCATGGCCCCGGGGCCCGATGATAGGAAAGAAAGTACAACAGCTTCTCTAGAGACACGTCAACAGCTGTGTCTGTGTGTGTTTGAGTTCACGCTTGAGCATGTTGTTTTCATGCAGGGAAATGCATGCCAGTGAACGTGCACATCTACAGTCGACCTGTTTGAGTCAGTGTGATCTGCTGTGATATACACTTACTGCTCAAAAACCAAAACCATCGTTATAATCACTGAAGCTGTATACTCTGATTTCACACTGAATCTGTTACTTACATTGTATGTACATCTGCGCTTTGTAGTTTATGTTGCGCACTCAACAAAATGATGACTTTGAACGGTGAGTCATCTGGACGCTTCTGATTGGCCATTGCGTTCCTGTTCATTTGATTTGGCATTGATTTTATGGTGGAGTTTATTTGATTTTGGTTGGTATCCAGTTGGAGATGGGTTGCACAATCTGCAAATATTGATACAGACTGGAACAAAACAAAGAGAGAATTAGACCGTAAGCCAATAAGAGGATTTCTTATTGTTGCTGTCATAGAAATAATAATATTTATTATTTTTATTATACAATTGTATATTTTATATTCTTATATTTCCATGCTGGTAAGTTGATGCAATACTCTAATACTCACGTTAGATCCAGTTAGAAATACTTTGAGTGACACTTTTGGTCTTGATTAAGAAGCAATTATATTTATCAGTATTTATATTTATTTTATTTATAATTACCGGTCTCTTCTGCTCACCAAGGCTTCATTTATTTGAGGACAAATACAGTAAAAACAGTAATATTGTTTAATATTATTCTAATCTAAATCATCTGTTTTCTGTGTGAATCTGTGTTAAAGTGTAATGTATTTCTGTGATGCTCCGCTGTATTTTCAGCATCATTCCTCCAGTCTTCAGTGTCACATGATCTTCAGAAATCAGAATAATATGATGATTTACTGCTCAAGAAACATTTCTGATTATTATCAATGTTGAACACAGTTGTGCTGCACAATATTTTTGTGGAAACCGTGATGCATTTTATTTTTTAAGATTCACAGATGAATAGAAAGAACAGGTTTTATTTGAAATAGAAATCTTTCATAACATTATAAATGTGTTTAATGTCAGTTTACTATCAGTTTAATGTGTCCTTGATTAATACAAGTATAAATCTGATGACTGGAAACACATTTTGACCTGTATTGTATTCTTGCATTCATATTTGCAGATATATTATATATATAAAGTGCTATCTAGGTAGTGCTCACTATGTTTTGGCACGGAGCCGCAGTATCACCGCTGAAAGATGTTGTGAACCCTGAGTGAAGCTCACAGCTGCTGTAATGATGACTTCCAGATGCTGTCAGGATGAGTGTGTGTGTGTGTGTGTGTGAGTGTGTGTGTGTGTGTGCCAAGCCTGGCTAACATCTTCGCAGCTCACACTGTTACGCCGCTCCCTCGAGCTTCACTTCAGTCTCATACAGCCAAACACTGCTGTAACTCAATCAGCCCTGCCCTGTGTGTGTGTGTGTGTGTGTGTGTGTGTGTGTGTGTGTGTGTGTGAGTGACTGCACACCGGACTAATGAGAAACACACCGTCTCGCTCTTTTCTCTTTCCATCAGGACACGAGTGGAAAAAGATCCGGTGCCCCGGAGCAGCGGTGATTCATGGACGGAGCGGGACTGTCTGCGTGATAAAAATACAGCTCAGTATTGGTGCCACACCGAGCATGTGATTTATGAGCGTCTTAAGCAGATCAACTGACAAAATCCAGAACAATGGAAATGCATGAATAAAAGAGTCCCAGAACAGACCTGAAAACATGGAGAGATGTGGATGGCATTTGCAGAGCAACCCATGAGTGAAATCTAGCAACTTTAGAGTTCACAAGCAAGAAAACAGAACTAATAATCGCTAACTTAGTCATAAAAAATTTTTTTTTTTAAGAAATTGATACTTTTATTCATCAGGAACATGTTAAATTGATCAAAAGTGACATTGCAATGTTACAGAAAATGTATATTTCTAATAAATGCTCTTCTCTTTCCTCCAGTGAAAAAGTGTTCTGGTCTGAATCAGGAGAGAAATCTGCACAGATCAAGCAGCGTTTAAACAGATCTAAACAAATCTGTGAGAGACAACAGGAGATGCACTTTTTCACTGGAGGAAGTGTTATTCTGGATTATAGACTCTTAAAATCATCTTAATGCTGGATGTGTTTCAGGTTTTGTCTTCTCCAGATGTTCACTGATGGACTGGAGTGCTGTGGATTATTGTGATGTTTTTATCAGACTCTCATTCTGACGGCACCCATTCACTGCAGAGCATCCATTGATGAGACACTGATGCAGTGCTACATTTCTACAAACCTGATGAAGAAACAAACTCATCCTAATCTCGGATGAACTGAGGGGGAGCACATTTACAGCACATTTGTTGAGCTATTCCTTTAAGAGAGCACCTGGTTTCAGCATGATTATGTTTGCGTTTTATCCACTGGGTTTTCAAGGGTGGGTGATGAACTCTCATTCACACTCATGTAAACACAAGCAGCTTCAGCCCGAGGGAGTCGAGTCTCACGCGAGCGCTTCACTTCACGACCGCAAGAGCTTTCCTCCAGAGACACAGAGAGAGAGAGAGAGAGAGAGACATAGAGAGACACAGAGAGAGAGAGAGACTCACTGGCAAACCCAAGCAGAACAACAGAGTAAAATGCGATGCTATCTGACTCTAAAGAGAGAGTACAGTATGGCAGAGTATCTGAACAGTGTCAGATCAGAAACTGAGAAGCACACTGACCAGATACAGACTCGTTTACAGAAGACAATCAGCAGATTTTTTAAGAAATTGAATTAGTCTTAAAATGAAAGTATGCAAATGTTAAATTTACTGTAAATGCACTGTACTATTTTTATTTTATTTTATATGAATAATATTTTTTCAATAGCAGGTTTTACTTTAACATTTCCATTCAATTAAAGCTTCATATCTTAATAAGTTATGTTCCAAATTTTAAGTTGATATGAAAAAAGTGAGGGTGCCATCCAAACCCCATTTCATTTTTTAAATGCCTTTTTTGTCACAATTGTCTAGACAACTGTGGTCAGTGAATTAGCACGGTTTTGAGTGGATGGGTTGTGTTTGTTCAGCAGAGGTTCATCTGAAGCGCTAAAGACACATTCATCTCACAGCCAGCACCTGATAAAGTGTGTGTGTGTGTGTGTGTGCGTGGGCGTGTGTGTGTGTGTGTGAGAGAGAGAGAGAGAGAGAAAGGAGACTGCGGAGACCATTATTTATATCTTTAACCCTAAGTGACGCTCAGTGCTTTAAGTGGGCCAGTATGTTCATTTGGACACCTGTTTTAATAGAGTGTTTAATCTTTTGCCTTCGCTGCCCCTTTTCAGAGCGCCCTTCACAATGCACACTTCCTAATTCTTCCTAGTTCGGAGTATGGAGCGTGAATCATTTGAACCAGTTTGGGAGTTCGGAGCGGATCCACGAATCATTTGAGTCAGTTCGGGAGTTCGTAGCGGGTTTGCGAATCATTTGAGTCATTTTGGGGATCGCGAATTATTTGAATCAGTTCGGGAGTTCGGAGCGTGATTCATTTGAGTCAGTTCGGGAGTTCGGAGCGTGATTCATTTGAGTCAGTTCGGGAGTTCGTAGCTGGTTCGCGAATCATTTGAGTCAGTTTGGAAGTTTGAATGCAGTAATGCAGCAGCTCTTTCTTAGGGTATTTCCTTTTGCACATTTTATTTATGTTCAGTAGTTCTTTCTAGCTCAAGCAAATCCACAAACTAATAAAAGGATTTATTATTAAGGTCGTCTGTTGACTGCTTTATATAAAAGTCCTTCAATATAGTTGTTGTTACCTCAGGGGATGAGGGGGCCACTTAAAGCTCTGGTGACGCTGGATGTCTCAGTTTTATTGTTCGATGACATTTAAACAGCTTCCCCTCCGCAGTCGGCTTCAGTTCTTGTTTGTCACACAGCACAGACTTGAGATATAGTGCATGTGATTTCTGGACTACATTATGATACACTGTAAGAAATAGATAAGGAGAAATCAGTGAAATGTTTAGTATTTAAAAAAGCAGCTGTAGTTGCCAGTTCTTTACTGTTAAATTAGATCTTGTAGACTAAACTTGCATTTACAGTAAAGTACGTAAAACAGCAACCTACTGAAGTACTAAAATCTGCTTTGTACTTTTACTAATATACAGAAAACACCCTAAAAACACAAGAGGTGCAAACAGTCACACTTGAATCAAAGCCCATCACAAGCAATTTACAAGCAGTAAACATTCATTTAATAGATGTAAGATGTAACATAAAACCCTAATAATATATAATATTCTATAAATTATTTTCATTTCCAGAAAGTGTAAATATAACAGCATTTTACTGTAAAATATATTTTTGCTCTAACTTCTCCAGTCTGGATTTAATTCAGTGTCCAGACAGAAATCTCTTTGTTTACAGTCTAAAAAATTACATTAAAATAAATGATGTACACAGTTGAGCTCCAAAATAGGGAAAACCATTACAAATTATTTTTTTTATTTATTTATTTTATTTTATTGAATGCTCTTCCCTATTTTGGAGCTTGACCGTATTAATCATCGTTTAATTGCATTGAAACGTTTAGCTGTTTTCCAGAGAAGGAAATAACACAAGCGTGAGTAAATGATGACAGAATGCTTATTTTAGAGCGAACTGTTCCTCTAAATGTTGTATTAGTTTCAGCTCTGAGAGGTTTACACGATTGTTGTGATTTGAGTAGCTATTAATATAAACTAACAAGAGATTTATGACTTAATAAGACATCTTGAGCGTGCCGTCATGATTTGAGCAGTTCCACGTGGACACATCAGGATGATTCGAGGAGAACTGCTGCTGACATCATTTCCTTTCTAATGAGGGATAAGAGCAGAGCTACACACACACTCTCACACACACACACACACACACGGCTTTAAAATGGGAAGAGGGAAGGAAAAAACGAAAGGTATTACTTGCATAGAGTTCAGCATGTGTGAGGTCAGAGGTCAGTGCAGGGTCAGCTGTATTTGACCCCTGTGCAGGTGTCAGCAGAACTAGAGAGGTGTTAATCTCAGCCACTGTGAGCAGGTGCAGTCGAACAGAGCGATGCAGGCCTACACACACACACACACTCACACACTCACACACACACACACACACACACACACACTCACACACACACACACACACACACACTCACACACACACACAGACACACACACCCACACACACACACACACACACACACACACTCACACACACACACACACACACACACTCACACACACACACACACTCACACACTCACACACACACACACACACACACACACACACTCACACACACACACACACACACACACTCACACACACACACACACTCACACACACACACACACACACACACACACACACACACACTCACACACACACACACTCACACACACTCACACACACTCACACACACACACACACACACACACACACACACACACTCACACACACTCACGCAGCCCTGTCCCCCTGTCCCGCCCCTCTCTCTCTCTCTCTCTCTCTCTCTCTCTCTCTCTCTCTCTCTCTCTCTCTCTCTCCGAGGTTTGGCTGAAATCGAATCCTCTCACTGGAGTAGTTGCCTGTATTGTGTGAGAAGTTGCTGGAAACAAAATAGCAAGTTTACGCAGCAGGAGACTCTGTGTGTGTGTGTGTGTGTGTGTGTGTGTGTGTTGAAAGTTTGAAACCGAGAAAGAAAAAAGGTTAGAAATAAAGGAATAGTACATCCAAATGTGCTGCAAATATCCTCCCCCTCAGTTCATCAGAGATCAGCATGAGTTTGTGTCTTCATCAGGTTTGGAGAAATGTAGCACTGCATCAGTGTCTCATCAATGGATGCTCTGCAGTGAATGGGTGCCGTCAGAATGAGAGTCTGATAAAAACATCCCAATAATCCACAGCACTCCAGTCCATCAGTGAACATCTGGAGAAGACAAAACCTGAAACACATCCAGCATTAAGATGATTTTAACTCAAATCTGCACAGATCAAGCAGCGATTAAACAGATCTAACTTTACAGCCTCTGTCTTCTCCAGATGTTCACTGATGGACTGGAGAGCTGTGGATTATTGTGATGTTTATATATATAAAACCACTTAGTTATAGTTCATCACCAAAACAGAGATCAGATCAATGAATCGAATCATATTTTCATAACAGTGCATGATGCTGCTGATGTAACTCAAACCCACAGAAAACGATGTTATGTTGTTTGATCTCTGTCTTCAGGTATGGAGTGATGTATTCATGCACATGTTCAGTGTTTAGAGCGAAGAACTGAGCTGCTTCCCAAAACCTTTCCAGGAGAACAGAAGGGAAACTGCTGAAGTGTGTGTCGTCCTGCCCTCTGCTGGACATCACAGACACTCAGGAGGATCAGAAGCATACTAGCATACTACGTAATGTACTTCTGTAGTATACAGTTTGCACACTGTGCAATGCATGCACACACTCTGTAATTAATGCATGTATTACATGCAACGATATAACAAACACTGTTCTCAATACTGTACTCAATGCTCAACTACATCTTCTATTTCCAATGTTTATTTGACTAGATTGATAAAAGTAAAGACATGTTTTTAAAGAAATAATTGAATTTAAAATGCAGTTATTATTATATATATTTTTCTATATAGTAATATATATATATATATATATATATATATATATATATATATATATATATATCTACAATTTATAGTTAAAGTTTCAGTATTTTTTTAATAGAAATGTCAATTGATATGTATTTATAGTTTTTAATATTATTTTGAGTAAGTTTGTTTTCTGTTTTGATTTAAAATGCAAAGTTTAATATATTTTTTGTTTGTTTTAAATGTCGATTTAGCTTTTTATTTTTATTTAATATAGCTAAATTTAATTTAATTTAATTTAATTTAATTTAATTTAATTTAATTTAATTTAATTTAATTTAATTTAATTTAATTTAATTTAATTAATGGTTCTAAGATATACTAAATGAAAATGACAAATTTTGTCTTGGCAGCTACATGAAAACAAAATAAAATAATATATTCTTTTATATTTTAAAGTTTATTATTTCTGTTGTAGTTGGAAGAGTTTATTTCAGTTATTACAGTTATCAAGTTAATCCAAATGAAAATGAGAAATGTTGTCTTGGAAACTACTGAAAAATAAAAACATTTATAAATTAATTAATTGATTAATTAATAAATGAATAATAACAAAGTTAAAAGTGAAACTACATTAAAATTAGCAATGCTGTCTTGGCAACTAGTTGGAAATAAATAACAAAATAAAATTGAAAAAATATATATAACTTCTTAATATATTTTATTTCAGTTAAAGTTTATTTTAATTCTTGAACAGAAGGTGTGTTTTTTTTAATGATATTAGCTTTAGATTCCATTACTTAATAACTAATAAGCTTATAAAAAATAATGTATTATTGCATGATGTATACAGTTTCACAATGTTTTACAAAAATGTGTGAGTATGTCAAATATAAAGTGCAGAAAGTTGCATAGAGATGCAGTCATGTTCGTCGATGCCTAAATTGCACATAAATATATATATGTATATAATTGCACATAAACACCTGAACACGAGATATCTCAGAAGAAGAGATAAGGTAAGGTAATTCTCATGTGAGACGCGTCTGCGAGGGGCTGTGTTCGTGTGATTGTGTCTTCCTGTTGTGGTGAACATCAGACAGGTTTCCTCCTCGCGGTTCACCACGACGGGTCATTTTCACAGCCGAGGCATCATGTGCAGATATCTATCATCCTCCAGAGCAAGATTAGACAACCCAGACCCAGACGAGCTGCCCGCAGCCTGATAGACAGCCGTCTAGACACTGAACCGGCTCTTTTTCCGAGCATTGTTTACTAGCATGTAACAGGACTGAAAACAGGAAACCTGCCACACACACACACACACACACACACACACACGAGTTCCCCAAACGCACGTGATGAAGAACCAGAGGGCTTGTGTGGAAGTGTTACACAATTACTGACATATCTAGGTCAGATTTTACATTTAATTCAGGGTTTTTATCATATTGTCATTTCACCGTAGAACATGGTAATCTTAGCTCTCCTGAGGACAATCTTCATCATCATCATCATCATCATCATCATCATCTTCATCAGTGCTGATTACGTAATCAGATTCCAAACATCAAGTGCTTGTAATTACATTACATTACATTTTAAAATACTTGTATTCGGACTTATCAATTACATCATATTCACACAATAACAAAACAGTATTCATAATGCATTGATTTAGTTACTTTATTTTAAGGTGTCCTTGTATATAATCATGCATTTAAGTACTGGGTTATATTAGTTAACTACATGTACTTATGCTTAGGATTTGGCTTCGAGTTAGTTGCATGCAATTTATTGTTATTATAATAGTAAGTGCATGTAACAAGGACATCTTAATATTCAGTGTTACCCAAATATTAAGTATTTGTAATAAGATTATATAACATTTTTAAATACTTGTAATCAGACTTAGTGATTACATGACTACATCATATTATGCATCATTTATTTAATCAGTTTTAATAAGAGTTTTCTCACAATTTCAGCTACTGACGAACACATTCTTTTTTATTTGAATTAATGTTTTATTTAATCATGTATTACTGTTTCTTTGGGGAAAAAAATGCATAAACCTTTTTGTCAGCTGATCCTCTTTCATCTTATAAATTTACCTGAAGTGCTAATAAGCTAATAATTAAGTGACACATTTGCATATTCAACTGGTGATGGACTACATTTATAAACGTGATGTCTGTGATTGTGCGTCTCCAGTGATGAGCACCAGGGGGCGTCACATACACACACACTTCATCTGAAATAATCAGTTAATCAATGCTGTTTAAATATGCAAATGAGACATTAGATATGCACTCATTCGCATTTTCAGAAAAGACTCTTGTTTAATTTTATTATCAAATTAAGGTTAGAGGATTTTTCCTATTTTGGATGTTTCTTTTTGTCATGCCATAAATCAGAAAATACTGTCAACAGACAGAGAACAAACACATTTTCAGCATGTTTTTACAAGTATAAATCAGTGTGAATGAAATATGAACAAACCTTCAGAATAAAGATAGGAATAAACTGTTAAGTTTGGTGTCTGTGAGGAAAAAACTCTTTAAAGATAAACATGCTCTTAAAATAAACTCCTAAATGTGAATTTGAGAAGAACGAGAGCAGACGCTTCAAAATGTCAAACAAAGCCTTCAGTTCAGACAGAATCAATCATGATGCTCAGTCAAGCTGAACACAAATGTTTTACTCTCGTTATACCGTGGTAAATCATTTAAAGAGTTAAAACCCCACTGGTGCACTCTGTAGTTTATTTTTTTTCATTGACTTTTTAACAATGCACACAACAGAAACAGAATTTCATTGCAAATGTGTGTAAAGATGCAAAATAGCTCCAGCTTGTTCATTCATTTATATTTAAGTGCAGTTTTTCTTAATACTGTATGTTAATGTGTTTCTTCTTAGTTATACAAATGTAAGAGAAACATTTTGTTTTATAATTTGGAAAACGTTATGAGATGTTACATTTGACTGTGCTTCTAACCAGTGCTTTAAGTGGCCCAATAGAGGTTCTGGTACTCTATTATAGACACAAAAAATTAATATTTTCCGTTTTTTTTTTTTTTTTTTTTTTTTTTTTTGATGACTCCCCTCATCCCCTGAGGTAACAACAACTATATTGAAGGGCTTTTATATACAGCAGTCAACAGACGACCTTAATAATAAATCCTTTTATTAGTTTGCGGATTTGCTTGAGCTAGAAAGAACTACTGAACATAAATAAAATGTGCAAAAGGATTTTGAAAAAAATACCCTTAGAAAGAGCTACTGTATTACTGCATTCAAACTTCCAAACTGACTCAAATGATTCACGAACTCGCTTTGAACTCCCGAACTGACTCAAATGATTCGCGTTCTCCAAACTGACTCAAATGATTCGCGATTCCACTTTGAACTCCCGAACTGACTCAAATGATTCGCGAACCCGCTCCGAACTCCCGAACTGATTCAAATGATTTGCGATCCCCAAACTGACTCAAATGATTCGCGAACTCGCTTTGAACTCCCGAACTGACTCAAATGAATCGCGTTCCCCAAACTGACTCAAATGATTCGCGATTCCACTTTGAACTCCCGAACTGACTCAAATGATTCGCGAACCCGCTCCGAACTCCCAAACTGACTCAAATGATTCGCGAACCCGATTTGAACTCCCGAACTGATTCAAATGATTCGCGAACCCTATACGAACTCTCGAATTTATTCAAATGATCCGCGAAGCCGCTCCAGACTCCTGAATTGATTCAAATGATTTGCGATCCTCAAACTGACTCAATGATTCACGAATCCGCTCCGAACTCCGGAACTGGTTCAAATGATTCACGCTCCATACTCCGAACTAGTAGTGATGGGAAGTTCGATTCTTTTCCGCGAACCGGTTCTTTCGGACGGTTCGATTCAATAAACCGGTTGAAAAAACCGGTTCATCGGTTCTTTCACGCTCGACGTAATGACGTCATTGGCGATGACGTAATGGCGTCACGTCTATCAAACATTCAAATATATAAAGTCATTAATCATAACTTTAGTCAGTTAAAACCTCATAATCATGAAAAGTTTACATTTGAGTTTTGCAACAACACCTAAATACAGTAACAGCAATAATGTGCATATGAGGATTTAAGTCTTGAAGATATAAAGTAAATAAATTAGGTGTCATCAGCGCAGAAACCATGATCCACTTACTAAACATAATCCATTGCGATGTATTTGTTATTAAATGAACTTACGTTTCGCCAGATTGCCCTTCATCCAAGCCCTCAAAATACCCGCTCATAACGTTACTAGTACAGAATCAGAATCAATAACCAAAAGAATCCCTTCGGTTCAGACATGCTGTGAGTCAGTTGGCTTCACGCTGAATCGCGCATGCGCAGTATCATCAGTTCATCGGTTCTCAATTCGGACGCGTCCGACAGAAACGATTCTCGGTTGAGTGTACTGTTGATCCGAAAACCGATGCAACCGGTTCTTGACTCGAGAACGAGAATCGCTCTAACCGGCACGTGCTGCAGTTCAGTGTCATCAGCTGCTCTACTCCTGTTCATGTTCTGTTTACTACAAACTCAATTTGTGAATGTCATCATTAACTATAAATACAGTACAGATATCTCATAAATCATCCCTTATTCCTATTAAACATAAGAGTCTTTAGAGTCTTAATTATTGTCCAACTTCCCTGAAAACCCATTTGGCCTATACATTATATACAATATACAGATTGGAAACATTATTCTAAAAAAAATAATAATAAAAAAATCAAAATAAAATATAGTTATTTTATCACACTTTCCGATGTTTAACAAAATACTTACAAAATTACAAGCATGCGCAGTATCATCAGTTCATCGGTTCTCAATTCGGACGCGTCCGACAGAAACGATTCTCGGTTGAGTGTACTGGTGATCCGAAAACCGAAGCAACCGGTTCTTGACTCGAGAACGAGAACTGCTCATCGGTTCTCAAATCGGACGCGTCCGACAGAAACGATTCTCGGTTGAGTGTACTGGTGATCCGAACACCGAAGCAACCGGTTCTTGACTCGAGAACGAGAACTGCTCCAGCAGTGGGCGTGTTTGTTCATTATCTGGCTCGGCTCAGTGTTCATCTTCAGTTCGGTCTTCACAGCATTTCATTCAGTGTACTGTTTGAGTAAATGGATTACCCCGGGATATTGGTTTATTCTGACTCAGAGGGAGTGTCAGTCACGTTAAAAAAGTTAACAGCTTAAGTAATTTGTGGATTTATGCTTATTGGAGACGTGAACCGTTTCAAACGATTCAGTTCGATTTGGTGAACTGGTTCAACCGGTTCACTAAGAAGAACCGGTTAAATTGAACGATTCGTTCACGAATCGGCCATCACTACGAACTAGGAAGAATTAGGAAGCGTGCATTGTGAAAGGAACTCTGAAAAGGGGCAGTGAAGGCAAAGGATTAAAACCTCTATTAAAACAGATGTCCAAATGACATGTGCGTACCGGCATAGGTGTCAACATTGAACATTGAAAATAAGGGACATTTCCCGGAATCCATCCCCAAAATAAGGGATTTTTTTTTTACACGATTCTTATCCACAAACTTAAAAAAAAGCACTAATCATTAACAGTCTAAAGAGTTTATAACTACACAATATATATTAAAGAATGACAGACCAATTGATATGTTAAAAGTGATTTATTTATGAACAAGGTAATATTAATAATAATATAATATTAATAATAATTTCGTGCTGAGAAACGTCGTTTTTCCCGACAACGACAAATTTTGCAGTAGGCATAATTTGGACCTACATGGCTGCTTGTCAGGTAGTGGAAGGTGGACTCCCATTTACTCAAATATCGACATAATTTTGGTTGGCGATTAATTCAGTGATTTTGGCATTCGGCGTCCTAATCCATCATCGCACATCACACTCATCTACTCTCTCGAAGTTCACTTCCCGCTACTTTTCCCCTCTTCCTCCCGCCCGCTGGCGCCGCTGTAACTGTCTTCTTCTTCGATGGTGGCCTAAGCTACTGCCACCTGCTGTACTGGAGGTCAAGCAACCCAAGTGCAAGTCACTTCACAGACACAGATAGATGCGTGTTCTGAGTTAACCCATAGTGTAAAATTACGGGATATTTTACGGGAAAATACTAAAACGGGAAGACAGCGGGAAAAGACCTAAAATACGTGAGAAACCCGGAAAACATATTTTTTTATGTATTAAGAATATTTCATCTTGGTTACTCAAACAGAGAAACGTTTCATTTGATCGTCTTGAAACATTATGAGAATGTTACATTTCAATGTCTTCGTCAACATTTAAAACACCCATTCTTTTTATATAGAGAGATTTTTGTTTTTGTAAAGAACTATTCTCATTTTGAAAATGTAATACGAAAATTCTATTGTTACTGAAAAACTTATATTGTTATTCAACTTAGTTCTGAGAATGCACAAATTACATAAGGACATTCTGAGAACATGCTTCCTCTCAGCATTACAAGAATGTATATCAAATATTAATCATGCCATAGTTTTTAACTGGAAGTTCCCTGTGATCTGGGTATAAAGTACTATTTTCTTAATAATTACATCACTGATGAATCATTCACAATAATGAGTTAATCCAGTCCATAGTGTCAGTTTTCCCTTTACACTGTTGAAGAATTACACAGAACTGATCAAAACCTGTATGAGATAAACTACTAATACTTTATAAACAGGTTGCTGTCTTATAACTGCAATTACACATACATGTATGCATGTATGCATTTAGTGAAAAGGAGCAGGACAAAGAAGACACAAAGAGGTGTTTTTTGCATGCAATGCTAAGTTTATTTGATTTCATCCAGACAGAAATGAATGCCAACACATCTTTTTCCTGTTTGCAACTTAAAAAGCCTCCAAGTGTGATGATGCATCATCGTTTTGAGTCCAGAACAACCCTCTCTGAACTGCGATGACAGAGATTATGTGTTTCTAAAAACACCAGCATCAGTTTGACTTCCACACAGAGACGTGAAGCGGCTCAGAGTCACAGGAAAACAACAGCACTCGCTTCCCACCAAGAGCAGTGATTGATCTGATGTCCGTTGGGTGAAAGTTTAAGCATTCAGTGAGAGAATGTACAAGACAAATCACAGTTTTAATGAGGATCGGTATCTTCGAACGCTGAGCTGTGCATTCTTCAGCTTCTGATTTAGTTTGTTCACTACATGAAGCGTCTCGTTACAAGAACTTACAGTAGAAACAGACGTGTTTATGGTCTCTGTGTTGGTGAGAAACGGCTTTTGATGCGTTCAAAGCGCGCTGGGAAGACGGCGATTGTTTTTCTCAGTGTGAGAGCGGATGATTTGAAGTTATTTCTGTGTGAGTTTTTCCTGCTTGCACAATCTCCTGGCACACATGGCCCTGCACTGGGGGTAAACGCCTGAGATTTATGGGTGAATGTTTCAAATAAAGCACTGCTTGACAATGAGAAACCACATCACTGCACGGCTTTCATTCAGAGTCCAAATAACAATAATTCACCTAAAGAAATCATGCAAAATGTAGCTTGCATTGCATTCTGTTATGTGCACAGAAACACAGAGCTTGTGTAAAGTACATGCATAAATAACAAGACGACCTGCTGCATTTAACAAGATGTGCAATGAGTTAAATGCATAATTGTAAATGTAAAAGAAATTGAAGAAGCAATCCTGCGACCTGATGAACACTAAATAACTGCATGTTTAGAATCAAAAACACCTGCGCTATAAAGACAAGCCTCAGTTTTAATAATAATTTGCATATTGTTGGGTCTATTCAGTGCATGATACATTGTGTTTACTGTGACCGTGCTCTTTTAGTTTCATTGATATACTATTGTAAGATTTGTTAATGTGTTAAACAGCCCTCACGGGAAGACATTTGTCCTCCGTTGTTCCTCCATAACAGGCTCCTGTGCTCTCTGACCCTGTGACCTTTGACACAGAGGTGGAAACTTGACCCTCAACATCATCAGAGCAGAGGTCAGAGGTCGTGTGTGTGTGTGTGTGTGTGTGCTGTAACACTCCAGTCTCTCCTGTAGCCTGATAACTGGACGTCATGCATTAGTGAGGTGTGTGTGGAAGCGTCTCTTCTCAAACCCTCAACTTATCTCAGTACAAGAGCTAGAAAACCTGTGATGGAAACTCTGAGTAATAAAGACTTACACAATAAAATATTCCACTTCTATAGCCTTTTCAGTACATTTAAAGAATTGGTTTAGGTGAATTATTAAAAATAATGGCAGAAATAAAACAATGTACTGTAGTGTATCTGTGCATATAAACAGAGAAACTTAAAAGCAACTATCTGCTGATTAAAGTAGCTGATGTTTCATTCATCTGTTTGTGCTGAGCTTGTGATTGGACGAGCTCCGCGTCGGTCATCGTCAGGGGGCGTGGCTTTGATATCGCTCTCGCTGTAACGCGTGTTTGAGACTCAGTTTGATTCACGAACAGAGTCATCATCATCATCACTGTAACAGCTTTACGAACACCTTTCACTCACTGAACAAGTGTATGATTGAAAGTGTGTGGGAAGTTTTCTGAGCATTGTATATTTGGATCTGCGCGTGTGTGGACTTCATCAGAGCGCGTCACGATGTGTCTCCGGAGCTGGTCGAGGGTCTTCAGTGCACTGCTGCTGCTGGGCTTCTGCTCTCGGGTCATCGGGGCTCATGAATGCGAGCACTGCTCCAGACTGGAGCTCGAGCTGTGCGGCGGACCGGACTGGACTCTGGGCTTCTGCGGATCCGGACTCACCTGCGCGGCGCTCAACAGAACCGGACCGGCGCGCGCACCCGAGACAGGTGTCTGCAGAGGTCAGTGGCGCGCGCGCTGAATGCATGCTTATCATCACAGAACAGAACAGACAGGATTGCATTCGTGCAGTGTTGGGGAAGGCTACTTTGGAAATGTAAAAGGTTACAGATTACAACCCTACTGAAAAAAACGAAGAAAACTAAATCAATAGAAACCGTCACAGAAATTACAATGGTTTCCACTACACAAACCATTACAAAACATCAACTTTTAACAGTGTAGTGTCTTATTTGGGACATATTCCATTAGGATTTATTGGTTTCAACAAGCCACCAATAGAAGGCGTCCAATTACTAGTTGAGACCCTTAACAGTTTCCATTAAAACCAGTAAAACCATTACAAACTCTCTGATCATGGTATTGCCTCCAAAATACTACAGTATATATGTCTAAAAAAACATGGTATTGCCACAGTTACTTGTCCAAAATACTTTTGTATTGCCATAGTTTTGCCATAGATATATGTCTTAAATGCTTTCCATATCCAGAAAATAATACCATGGCACTTTCAGAACTTTTTACACTTCAGTTCACAATTCCTATTCTGTTCCAGTGAGGTTTATAATGTCCAAATTGTGATGTAATCAAGAATAAGTCAATGCTCAGTCAATGTGAATCTAGGTTTACCATTCCAATCTTAATTCTCATTCAGTTCGTAACTCATTGATTTAATAATAATAATAACTGCACAAGATGATTTGGCTCATGATGATTTGATCTCTGATGTGATGTTAGGCTCATATCCGAGAGTTTAGTCAGGAGAAGGTCTGGCTGGAGCTGGACTTTCTCCAGGTCTAAACACTGGGATTGAGTGAAAGCAGAAGTCTTTCTGAGGGAAGGTTCCGGAGCTCAATTAGCCCTCGTCTTCATCTTCCTCCTGTGGGGTCAGGGGTTCATCCCGAGGGGTCACGGCCTTGATTGGGTTCTATTTACTGGCCAGTGTTGGGGTTAATTCCTTCACAAATGATCCACAACGAGTCCGACTTGTGTTTTTTGTTCAACTGCTTACACAGTTACACAGCTTTTTTACTTTACGCCTCACATCTTTTGCAAAACTAAGTGCTGTATTCAAATCTCACAAACACATCTCAAAAGCAAATATTTGCAAATATATTAATTCCTGTTAGATGTGTGTGTGTGCTACATAGAGAATCATGTCTTGTGTTTCGCAAAATTGTTTTATGAAACCGAAAACTGAGTCAAAGACTGAGAATGAGTGTGTGTTTTTGCAGATTTGGAGCGTGTTTCTGCTGTTTGAGTGTCAGCTTTAAGAAACTGTGTGATTTAGTGTGTAAGCTGTTGAAAATAACTGTAAAAGATGCTGTTATTTAGTTTGTCTGCGTGGTCTCTATCCTAAAATCAACCCCTGAGTTGCATCCAAGTGCTCCTAAATAAAAAGCCTTTTGCTTTTCAGGTTCAGATATTCTCGGTGTGGTCAGTTTTTAAAGGGGACTAAATGCAGATTTCCCAGCCACTGATTAACATGCATCTCTTTAGGATAGTAATACATTATTCATGATTGTCATCATTAATTACTTCTTCCCTCCCATTAGCACAGAAATTAATGAGGCTGTTTCTATTCTGACATGGCCGAAGGCGAATGGAAGATGTGAAAATGAAAAGAGATTGGTGAATATTGTACAGTATATCAGTCTTTTTTTGGGGTACATCCATTGGTCACATGCTCTTGAAAGTAAATGTTCTAGACTAGTCATTGATGGTTCCTTGAAGAACCTTGGAACATCCATAGAACCTTTCCATTGTTCTTCAAAAGGTTCTTCTTCAACACTATTTGAAAAAAAATAATAATTCGATTTTGTTGATGTACTGTCAGAATATTTGGACTGCATTTATGGATTTGTTGGACAAAACTAATGATAATTTTCTGCAGTTTATTCTGATCTGCAAACAAAACCTGCAAATATGCTAATTAACAACCTGTACATCATCAGTACTGCCCATTTAAAGCTGCAGTGTATTATTTCAGCACAACTAGCGTCTCCAAACAGAATAATGACTGTTTTCAAACAGGTTTCCCAACTGGTCCAATGTGAATCCATCTTAGCAGTTCAATCATTTCGCTCGCCTGTTTAGTCTTTTCTATCAGACGTCTGAAAGACTTTCCTCTGAGGTCAGTCTCCTCTCTCGGTCTGGTCACCATGTTCTTCTGTTTGCCTTTTTATACTGATAAAATATCAGCCTCCCACATTTGACCCGTAACTATTATATACAAGAAACAACAATATTGAGAAGGGCGCAATGTGTGCAATCAACCTCCTTGAAACTGATTAAACTAGTTATCATGTGGACTTTAGATAACAACACTAGACCAGACTGTTTTTATTTCAGACTAATCTGAATTCAGCAAGTGTGTTTCCAGGAAAACAAAATAGTGGTAGTATTACCGTATTACCATGTCTAGAAGACCTTTGATAATACCATGGTACTTTTTGGTTCTTTCAGTCGGTGGAAACACCTTTACTCTATTTTGTTATTTTAATTTCCATTTCCATTTCCAAAATCTTATAGTACTGCCTTGGCACGTTTCCAAAAACATGGTATTGCTCCCCAAATACTACAGTATTTTTATGGTACTGCTCCCAAAATACTATAGTCTTGCCATATTGCCATGACCAGTACACCATTGTTTGAACACTGAATTTTTACTTAGTAGAGACACTTTTACACTTATTTTGACACCCAATTTGTTGCCATGATGTTTATAATGTCAAAATGTCAAGTAATCCAAAATTAGACTTTAGACTGCTGTTTTTATTAGAGACCAAGTAAGTTCCCCATGTTTTTTCATCTTTCTGGATTTTCTAGTTCGATCCAGACTCTGTTTGGTAAACCTGTGCACACAAACACAAACCACTCTGTGATCGGTAGACGTGAACAGATGTGCTTCGTGGGCGCCAGTGTTCGGGGTCATGTGAAAATATGAAAATATCCTCACAGGAAGTATTCGTACGGAAAAGACGTTGGCGGAGCGGATCATTCTGAGGTGACAGGAAATAATAGGGAAAGTTTTGGCTGGGTGTCCAACGGCTGGTTTTAAAAGCCTGTTTGTGATGGCGTGGGTTTCCACAAATGGGAAGTTTCTGTGCCAAATGCACCAATATCTGGCTAGTTTGTTTCAGTGCTCAGTCATGTCTAAGAATGAGGTTAATATACGAGCCTGTCTGGGCCTTATAATAAATCAGAAAACACATTATACCTCATTTGTTTTTCCTAGATGACAATGAGATCAGTGGGAGAGTTGAGCTGATATCCACATCTAATAGCACTGTAGGTTTCTATTTCTCTCTCTTTTAGAACGGTAATGGATCTCTACCCCCAAATACTACAGTGTTTCCATGATATTGCTCCTAAAATACTGTAGTTTTTCCATGGTGCATGTCCAAAAACATGACATTGCCCAAAAATACTGTAGTTTTCCATGGTTCATGTCCAAAAACATAGTATTGCCCAAAAATACTGTAGTTTTTCCATGGTGTATGCCCAAAAACATGATATTGCCCAAAAATACTGAAGTATTTCCATGGTGGATGTCCAAAATATGGTATTACCCAAAAATACTCTAGTATTTCCATGGTGCATGTCCAAAAACATGGTATTGCCCAAAAATACTGAAGTATTTCCATGGTGGATGTCCAAAATATGGTATTACCCAAAAATACTGTAGTATTTCCATGGTGCATGTCCAAAAACATGGTATTGCCCAAAAATACTGTAGTATTTCCATGGTGCATGTCCAAAAACATGATATTGCCCAAAAATACTGTAGTATTTCCATGGTGCATGTCCAAAAACATGATATTGCCCAAAAATACTGAAGTATTTCCATGGTGGATGTACAAAATATGGTATTACCCAAAAATACTGTAGTATTTCCATGGTGCATGTCCAAAAACATGATATTGCCCAAAAATACTGTAGTATTTCCGTGGTGCATGTCCAAAAACATGATATTGCCCAAAAATACTGAAGTATTTCCATGGTGGATATCCAAAATATGGTATTACCCAAAAATACTGTAGTATTTCCATGGTGCATGTCCAAAAACATGATATTGCCCAAAAATACTGTAGTATTTCTATGGTGCATGTCCAAAAACATGATATTGCCCAAAAATACTGAAGTATTTCCATGGTGGATGTCCAAAATATGGTATTACCCAAAAATACTGTAGTATTTCCATGGTGCATGTCCAAAAACATGGTATTGCCCAAAAATACTGAAGTATTTCCATGGTGGATGTCCAAAATATGGTATTACCCAAAAATACTGTAGTATTTCCATGGTGCATGTCCAAAAACATGGTATTGCCCAAAAATACTGTAGTATTTCCATGGTGCATGTCCAAAAACATGATATTGCCCAAAAATACTGTAGTATTTCCATGGTGCATGTCCAAAAACATGATATTGCCCAAAAATACTGAAGTATTTCCATGGTGGATGTACAAAATATGGTATTACCCAAAAATACTGTAGTATTTCCATGGTGCATGTCCAAAAACATGGTATTGCCCAAAAATACTGTAGTATTTCCATGGTGCATGTCCAAAAACATGATATTGCCCAAAAATACTGAAGTATTTCCATGGTGGATGTCCAAAATATGGTATTACCCAAAAATACTGTAGTATTTCCATGGTGCATGTCCAAAAACATGATATTGCCCAAAAATACTGAAGTATTTCCATGGTGGATGTCCAAAATATGGTATTACCCAAAAATACTGTAGTATTTCCATGGTGCATGTCCAAAAACATGATATTGCCCAAAAATACTGTAGTATTTCCGTGGTGCATGTCCAAAAACATGATATTGCCCAAAAATACTGAAGTATTTCCATGGTGGATATCCAAAATATGGTATTACCCAAAAATACTGTAGTATTTCAATGGTGCATGTCCAAAAACATGATATTGCCCAAAAATACTGTAGTATTTCTATGGTGCATGTCCAAAAACATGATATTGCCCAAAAATACTGAAGTATTTCCATGGTGGATGTCCAAAATATGGTATTACCCAAAAATACTGTAGTATTTCCATGGTGCATGTCCAAAAACATGGTATTGCCCAAAAATACTGAAGTATTTCCATGGTGGATGTCCAAAATATGGTATTACCCAAAAATACTGTAGTATTTCCATGGTGCATGTCCAAAAACATGGTTTTATCCAAAAATACTGTAGCATTCCCATGGTGCATGTCCAAAAAACATGGTATTACCCAAAAATACTGTAGTATTTCCATGGTGCATGTCCAAAAACATGGTATTATCCAAAAATACTGTAGTATTTCAATGGTGGATGTCCAGAAACATGGTATTACCCCAAGATATTGTAGTTTCACCATATTGCATGTCCAAAGCATAGTATTGCCCCTAAAATACTATAGAATTATCATGGAAAAGGCCCCAAAATAACTGTACTTTCCAAAAATACTATAGTTTTGCTATGGTAATGTATAAAACATGGTATTGCTCTCCAAATACTATAGTATTGCTATCGCACCTGTCCATAAGCATTGTAAAGTCCCCAAAGTACCACAGTACTACCATAATACATGTCCAAAAACATGGTATTGCCCCCAAAATACTATAGTATTGCCATGCTAATGCCCCAAAACGCGGTATTGGGAAATATCAGAAAACACATTACACCTCAGTTGTTCTTCTAGACAAAAATGAGATCAGTGGAAGAAATGAGCTAATAAGCACATCTACTATTACTTTAGGTCTGATTTTACTTATCCTCAGGACTGTTAGAGTAGAAACGCATCTCTGCTGTGTCTCCTGAGCAGTTTTATTCTGCTTTGTTTGGGGAGCGTTTGTGAGCCAATCCCCAGGAGAGCATCATGGGGGAACATTCGTAGGAGCTGCCGAAGCCACTTTGTCTTTGTTTATTCACATGCAGCAGGCTGGGGGGTCTTCAGCTAGAACCTGCATCTGATGTAGATACTCCAGACGTATTTAACACACATGCGGATGGCAGAGGAATAACATAGAGATGCATGTGAGACTCCAGGAGAGCTCACGAGAAACCTGAAGCAGTGAAAGTTAGAGAGACTGGAGCTGTTTCTACTATTACTCCGAGGTTGCTCTTTCTGGGCTCCTTTATGTTTCAGTCAAGTGGTTTTATTGTCAGTATTTATTGTCAGATCAGTTTACAGGACTAAGCAGGTTTATTATCATTAACTAAAACGTAAAATTAAAACCATTAAAAATATGTTTCTTGAAACTTTTTTTTTTAACAAATGTAAAAAAGGGGGAAAAAATAAAAGAAACTTTATTTTATTTAATCTCTTTTTTCATTTAGTTTAATTTAAATAACGAAAACTAGATTACCTAAAACAAAAAAGCTATGTAAATATTTTTTAAAATAAATAAAAATGACTCAAACTCAGTAAAATTAAAATTAAATTAATAAAATTAAGGTGAAACTTTAAAAAATTGTCTAAATCAAAATATTAACAAAAATATAATAGCATATTGAGCTTAGTAGTGTTATTTTAGAATTATTTATTAAAAATCATACTATTTATTAATGTATTAACTTTGTTTTATATTAAATATTTGTTTTATTAATTTTATTCTTATTAAAATAATTGGTATTTGTTATATTTTGAGTATCGATTTAATTTTAATTTAGGCTTTATTAATATATTTGTGCTTTTTAAAATTCAATTTATCTTTCATTTATTATTAAATTAATTATTTAATTAATTATTATTTTTAGTTTAGTATTAGTTATTTTAGTACTTCACCTTAAATATATTCATTTGCTTGTTGGCAAGGAAAAAATAAAATACAATTTTTCTTCTATTTTAATTCGAAGTTCAAAAATTTATCTCGAACTAAATAAAATAAAGCCAGTAAATAAATATTTAAATAAATGACAAAAACATAATAAAATTACTTATAATTTAACTAAAATGAAAAACAGAAAATCTAAAATGTAATTCAGAAAATTAACAGAAACTATAATAGTATATCAGTGATACTGACATAGCATTATATTTACTACTTATCAATGCTATTTTATTATTTATTCTAAAATATTAAAGTATATTTTCATATTTTGAATTAGCTTTTTGTTTTAAAAAAATATATATTTTTTATGAATTATTATTCTTTTAAAAGCTTTTAAAAAATAGGTTTTGCTCTCCAAATATTTCTGCAGCACAGAAACAGTCTTGAGTCTCTGGGATATATTTGTAGAAATAGACAAAAATACATTGTATGGGTAAAAATTATACATTTTCTTTTATGCCAAAAATCATTAGGATATTTCATATGACCCCTTTAAACAATTATATTTTGCCCTCCATAAAATACACCATCTAAAATAAACAGTATTTAGCATTTCAATAAACAGAAACTTTTATTAGATTTGATTAGTATCAGCACAATAATCTTTTTATTGCCTTTTGTTTAATTGCGTCGGGAACACGTCCCAAAGCAGACAAGCACGCAGCTCTTGTGGCATGTGTTTTAAAAGGTTAATAATACTTGATATATCTTTTCATAAACCATCGTGTCACAGTGTTTATGTTCAGCACAAAGTTATTTAAACATAGATTAATTTAAATTCATTCAACCAGAAATGTGTCCAAGTTTACATTCGAGTAAGTGGCGATTAATATGCCGCATTAATCACCGCTAGCCTGCGTTTGACCTGTATATCTGTGTTTCTCAGCTTCTCG